>NC_092091.1:72578575-72611075 GCF_045679555.1 Salvelinus alpinus
AGTCCATCCGTTGCTCAAGGACAGTGCATATACAATTTAAAATGTTACCTTTTTCACCGATGCTTTTCTCTAGCTGAGATGTGTTCCTTCCATCGCTGACTGTACAGTTCTTACTGGGAGGGGCCAAGGCCGTGTGTGTGTGTGTGTCTGCGTGCGAACACACAGAGTAGTGAAGGACAAATGTACTTTGTCTGTTGAAGGTTGAAGTGTTTTAATGTGTTCCTGGAATGGGAGGTCTGGTACTGCCGTTCACAACCAAATAAAGTTGATTTTATTGTCTGGACAAGGGAAGGAACCTTCAGGAAATAGATTGTCACAGTTTAATCCAACAATCTAACAGTGAGTCTAGTATGGCATTGTTGGCACAGTGCTCCAGTAACTGAATACCTTCCTAACTGATCTAGGATCAGTTCATACCTATCATTGTCAGAACCCTATTCCCTATATAGTGCACTACTTTTGACCAGGCCATAGGACACAGGGAAGGTTGGTACTGCTCTTCAGTGCCCTCCGGTGGTTTAGGAGACTGACAGTGACTGAACTCTGGTGAAGGTCTCCTCAAGGTCTCTATCTCCATCCCCATCTCATTGCCCTGTCATAATCCTGCTACCTGTCAGAGAGAGAGAGACCTGGGCCCTGACAGTAAATCTCAGTAAGACAAAAATAATGGTGTTCCAAAAAAGGTCCAGTAGCCAGGACCACAAATTCAAATTCCATCTAGACACTGTTGCCCTAGAGCACACAAAAAACGATACATACCTTGGCCTAAACATCAGCGCCACAGGAAACTTCCACAAAGCCTTAAACGAGCTGAGAGAAAAGGCAAATTCGACATAGCAATTAGGATCTGGCTAAAAATACTTGAATCAGTTATAGAACCCATTGCCCTTTATTTTTGGGAGGTCTGGAGTCTGCTCACCAACCAAGAATTCACAAAATGAGACTCTGCATGCAGAAGTCTGCAGAAATATCCACTGTGTACAACATAAAACACCAAATAATGCATGCAGAGTAGAATTAGGCCGATACCCGCTAATTATCAAAATAGCCGTTGAATTCTACAACCACCTAAAAGGAAGCGATTCCCAAACATTCCATAACAAAGCCATCACCTACAGAGAGATGAACCTGGAGAAGAGTCCCCTAAGCAAGCTGGTCCTGGGGCTCTGTTCACAAACACAAACATGTACATGTACAATATGTACAACGTAAAACACTAAATAGTGCATGCAGAGCAGAATTAGGCCGATACCCGCTAATGATCAAAATCCAGAAAAGAGCCGTTAAATTCTACAACCACCTAAAAGGAAGTGATTCCTTAGCAAGCTGGTCCTGGGGCTCTGTTCACAAACACAAACAGACCCCACAGAGCCCCAGGACAGCAACACAATTAGACCCAACCAAATCATGAGAAAACAAAAAGATAATTACTTGACACATTGGAAAGAATT
Source organism: Salvelinus alpinus (assembly GCF_045679555.1). NCBI lineage: Eukaryota > Metazoa > Chordata > Actinopteri > Salmoniformes > Salmonidae > Salvelinus > Salvelinus alpinus. Next base: position 72,580,027 of record NC_092091.1, read on the forward strand.
AACAAAAAAACAAGAGCTGAAGCAAACTTAAGGAAGCTTTGACTATGTACAGACTCAGTGAGACTAGCCTTGCTATTGACAAAGGCCGCCGTAGGCAGACCTGGCTCTCACGAGAAGACAGGCTATGTGCACTCTGCCCACAAAATGAGGTGGAAACTGAGCTGCACTTCCTAACTTGCCAAATGTATGACCATATTAGAGACTCATATTGCCCTCAGATTACACAGGCCCACAAAGAATTTGAAAACAAACCCAATTTTGATAAACTCCCATATCTACTGGGTGAAATACCACAGTGTGCAATCACAGCAGCCAGATGTGTGACCTGTTGCCACAAGAAAAGGGCAACCACCATTGTAAATACAACCCATATTATGTTTATTTATTTTCCCTTTTGTACTTTAACTATTTGCACATCATTACAACACGGTATATAGACATAATTTGACATTTAATGTCTTTATTCTTTTGGAAGGTGTGTGAGTGTAATATTTACTGTTCATATTGTTAATAATATTTACTTTTGTTTATCCATTTCACTTGCTTTGGCAATGTAAATATATTTTCCCTGTGCCAATAAAGCCTTAAAATGAAATGAAATGTAAATTGAATTGAGAGAAAGTTGTGAGCTGACATTAAGGGAAGTCGTACTGTCAGACTCAGCATTCAGCCTGTGTTAATGTGACAGCAGCTTTACCACAGTGAACCTGGTCCAACCCAAGCCACAAATCCACACTGACCTCTGTGATGCATGCGTGGGTCCCTGCAACCTGCTGGTCTCAATCCTGATTCCTTTCTATTTCTATATGCCATACTAGTCGGTAGAAATACCCCTGTCAGCTCTGTATGCCACCGCAGGTAAAGTACCACCAGGGAATATACACTCATCCTGAAGAGTAGGCCCAGTTGGTTCTAAGTGAACCCGGGTAGAGTGCTTTGCCTCAGGCTAACGTTAAGGTTGTTCCTCCTGGTGCTGCGGCTAACCACCAGGTTTCATGGGGTCAGGACTCTATCCTTGTCAGAGCCTGGAATCCCAACTGAATATTACTCTTTTTCACTAAGTGAAACTGAACGATATTCAATGTGGCTCCCAGGCTAGAGTTCAAGACCACGTTTCTTTATCTTATCTGTATGGCCAGTTTGAAGAGCACCACCACCCCTGAGAGTTGTTTTGCTCGTGTTGTGACTCAGACAAACAGAGTCCATTTCACGGTTGTTTGTCTCCGTCTCCACTCAGGTTACATCGGTGTTGTGAAATGAACTGGCTGAGAATGATGTGTCTGTTTCTATCATTTCCTTTGTAGTTGACATCTGCAGTGAACGGTGGCCTGGCAATGGCTGTGTGTATCAACAGATTTTTTATTTTATATTTAACCTTTATTTAATACAGGTTTTTCTCATTGAGATAACATCTCTTTTCCAAGAGAGACCTGGTCCAATAGCAGCAGGGGGAACAATGTTTCAGACAAAACAACTAACATACTCTAACACAACATTAAACAAAACTATAGAAACACATACAGTACAACCAGTACATATTACGTTAAAAAACATGAAAGTCTTGACTATATTGTATCCAATGAGAGGAATAGTGAATCAGCATTAACACGATCAACCTTATAGGTTCATCTCTCTCTCTCTATAGGCTACCGTCTCTGAGCAGTTCTGCAACTCTTCACTTTGCAACACTATGGAGCACGAGGACACTCAGACCTGGGCCCTGTTCATTTGGCACAGAATGGAAGAAAACAGTCCAACTGAGTGAAAAGGGCAGGTATTATCTGAACTTGTCCGATAATAAATGCTCATTTTCGTTTTCCATTTTAAAACGTTTTCCGACAGTGTACTCTAATGAACATGACCCTTGAGGGGGAGTTATAACTTACTGTGTGTCCTATGCTAACTTACTGTGTGTCCTATGCTAACTTACTGTATGTCCTATGCTAACTTACTGTGTGTCCTATGCTAAACTTACTGTGTGTCCTATGCTAACTTACTGTATGTCCTATGCTAACTTACTGTGTGTCCTATGCTAACTTACTGTGTGTCCTATGCTAACTTACTGTATGTCCTATGCTAACTTAATGTGTGTCCTATGCTAACTTACTGTGTGTCCTATGCTAACTTAATGTGTGTCCTATGCTAACTTAATGTGTGTCCTATGCTAACTTAATGTGTGTCCTATGCTAACTTAATGTGTGTCCTATGCTAACTTAATGTGTGTCCTATGCTAACTTAATGTGTGTCCTATGCTAACTTAATGTGTGTCCTATGCTAACTTAATGTGTGTCCTATGCTAACTTACTGTATGTCCTATGCTAACTTAATGTGTGTCCTATGCTAACTTAATGTGTGTCCTATGCTAACTTACTGTGTGTCCTATGCTAACTTAATGTGTGTCCTATGCTAACTTAATGTGTGTCCTATGCTAACTTAATGTGTGTCCTATGCTAACTTAATGTGTGTCCTATGCTAACTTAATGTGTGTCCTATGCTAACTTAATGTGTGTCCTATGCTAACTTAATGTGTGTCCTATGCTAACTTAATGTGTGTCCTATGCTAACTTAATGTGTGTCCTATGCTAATGTAACGGATGTGAAATGGCTAGCTAGTTAGCGGGTACGCGCTAATAGCATTTCAATCGGTTACGTCACTTGCTCTGAGACCTGAAGTAGGGTTTCCCCTTGCTCTGCAATGGCCGTGGCCTTTGTGGAGCGATGGGTAACGATGCTTCGTGGGCGACCGTTGTTGATGTGTGCAGAGGGTCCCTGGTTCGCGCCCGTGTCGGGGCGAGGGGACGGTTTAAAGTTATACTGTTACATTGATGCTGTTGACCCGGATCACTGGTTGCTGCGGAAAAGGAGGAGGTTGAAAGGGGGGGTGAGTGTAACGGATGTGAAATGGCTAGCTAGTTAGCGGGTACGCGCTAATAGCATTTCAATCGGTTACGTCACTTGCTCTGAGACCTGAAGTAGGGTTTCCCCTTGCTCTGCAATGGCCGCGGCTTTTGTGGAGCGATGGGTAACGATGCTTCGTGGGTGTCAGTTGTTGATGTGTGCAGAGGGTCCCTGGTTCGCGCCCGTGTCGGGGCGAGGGGACGTACTAAAGTTATACTGTTACACTAACTTAATGTGTGTCCTATGCTAACTTAATGTGTGTCCTATGCTAACTTACTGTATGTCCTATGCTAACTTAATGTGTGTCCTATGCTAACTTAATGTGTGTCCTATGCTAACTTACTGTGTGTCCTATGCTAACTTAATGTGTGTCCTATGCTAACTTAATGTGTGTCCTATGCTAACTTAATGTGTGTCCTATGCTAACTTAATGTGTGTCCTATGCTAGTGTTCATGAAGTTGTGGAATATGACTCTTGCATCATCCACCTTGGTTGGAAAGCAAGGAAGGCAACACTGATGATTGGTATTGTAAATAGCTACAACATTCTCCCTAGTGACTGACAGGGAGAGGGAGGAAGGGAGGGATGGAAGAGAGAGGAAAGAGAGAGAGAGAGAGAGGAAAGAGAGAGAGAGAGAGAGAGAGAGAGAGAGGGGGAGGAAAGAGAGATGGGGAGGAGAGAGAATGAAAACACAAAGCCTCTCCCAGTGCTGCAGCATCTGTGGCCTGTCAGAAACGCTTGACTCTTCCGGCACGTTCTCCACACCGCACCTCAGGTGAAAAAAGAGCGAGGTAGAAGATAGAACAAAAGAAGAACTCCGGTGCCATGGAAGATAAATGTCTGTTTCTCCAGCATCCGTGACCCACTTGAAACTAATCTCTGCACTGTCGAGGTAACACAGCGAAACCCATTTTCTAACCCAGCTCTTTCTCTCTTCCTTTTCTTCATTCTCTCTCTCTGTCTTTCTTTCTCTTTCTTGCTCTCTTTCTTTCTTTTTTTATTTTTTCTCTCTCTCTCTCTCTCCCCTTCCCTCCCTCCCTATCATCATCTCTCACTGTCTTGCCACCCCTCTGGATTAAATCAAAAAATTATCAAAATGCTGTTGGGGTGAGAGCGAGAAAACGCCAGAGTGTGTTGGATCAGTAATCACTGGGTGACAGAGAGTGAATACACACACACACACACACACACACACACACACACACACACACACACACACACACACACACACACACACACACACACACACACACACACACACACTCACACCGCACCACACACACACACACGCACACAGCAGAGTGATGTAGTGAAGCATGGCTGGAGTAGCCAGTGATGCATTGTGGGAATCATAGAACAGTGTTGCTCTCTACTGGAGATCAATGGAACTGCTTTAAAAATATCTGATGCCTTTACCGCTTACAGTTCAGAGAGACACATATGTCCAACACACACTACACATACATGTCCAACACATTGACTGTGAGAGTAAAACCAGCAGGCCTGGTGTTGCCAGCACCGTCTCCAACAAGCCAAGGAGCCATTGGAACCACATGCTTAGAGATTCCTCTCAGTGTAAATGGTGAGGGATGTTCATTGTATCCAGGTTCTAAGTTGTTCTGTGTTGGTCCTGAAGGGTTTTGCAACGATGTAACAATGTTCCTTTTCGGACAGCTCTTAAATACAGAGATGACCATTGAGACAGATGAAGGCCTATACATCCTCAACCCATCTTGGAGGAGGAGGAAGAGCAGGAAGAAGAGGAGGAGGAGGAGCAGGAAGAAGAGGAGTGAAAACGAATAAACGAAAGAACAAGAAGAATCTGAGAAAGGAAAGCACTTGCCGGAGGAGGTGAGTGACATGACATCAAACTCCTGGTGGCACTCAATATTTACTGTAGCTGTCGGTTACGAGTCTCCTCAGTTGTCAAGGCGACATTTTAAATATTTATCATCCTCTCATGCCCCGGCGTGTCTGATGTATGGTACAGGTGTTGAACCTCATTATTACCTCGTAACTTTGGTGGCTAACACTGGCCAGCAGTACATTTACATTTGTTTCGGTTTTATGCGAGATCAGAGCCTGATTCATAATGCCTGTTTCAGATTATGAGTGCTGATCTAGGATCTGTTTTTCTTTTAGATATTAATGAATAAAAAAGTGTATGGACTGGTTGGACCTGATCTAAGATCAGAGCTCCTACTGCCCTAAGGCACTTTATGAATGAAAGTGCAGAAGTGTCTGTCTGGATGCTGTGTTTCAGACAGTTGGAGTCTGTCTGGATATTGTGTTTCAGACAGTTGGAGTCTGTCTGGATGCTGTGTTTCAGACAGTTGGAGTCTGTCTGGATATTGTGTTTCAGACAGTTGGAGTCTGTCTGGTTACTGTGTTTCAGACAGTTGGAGTCTGTCTGGATACTGTGTTTCAGACAGTTGGAGTCTGTCTGGATGCTGTGTTTCAGACAGTTGGAGTCTGTCTGGATATTGTGTTTCAGACAGTTGGAGTCTGTCTGGATATTGTGTTTCAGACAGTTGGAGTCTGTCTGGATACTGTGTTTCAGACAGTTGGAGTCTGTCTGGATGCTGTGTTTCAGACAGTTGGAGTCTGTCTGGATGCTGTGTTTCAGACAGTTGGAGTCTGTCTGGATACTGTGTTTCAGACAGTTGGAGTCTGTCTGGATGCTGTGTTTCAGACAGTTGGAGTCTGTCTGGATGCTGTGTTTCAGACAGTTGGAGTCTGTCTGGATATTGTGTTTCAGACAGTTAGAGTCTGTCTGGATGCTGTGCTTCAGACAGTTGGAGTCTGTCTGGATACTGTGTTTCAGACAGTTGGAGTCTGTCTGGATACTGTGTTTCAGACAGTTAGAGTCTGTCTGGATGCTGTGTTTCAGACAGTTGGAGTCTGTCTGGATGCTGTGTTTCAGACAGTTGGAGTCTGTCTGGATGCTGTGTTTCAGACAGTTGGAGTCTGTCTGGATGCTGTGTTTCAGACAGTTGGAGTCTGTCTGGATGCTGTGTTTCAGACAGTTGGAGTATGTCTGGATACTGCGTTTCAGACAGTTGGAGTCTGTCTGGATGCTGTGTTTCAGACAGTTGGAGTCTGTCTGGATACTGTGTTTCAGACAGTTGGAGTCTGTCTGGATATTGTGTTTCAGACAGTTGGAGTCTGTCTGGATGCTGTGTTTCAGACAGTTGGTGTCTGTCTGGATACTGTGTTTCAGACAGTTGGAGTCTGTCTGGATGCTGTGTTTCAGACAGTTGGAGTCTGTCTGGATGCTGTGTTTCAGACAGTTGGAGTCTGTCTGGATACTGCGTTTCAGACAGTTGGAGTCTGTCTGGATGCTGTGTTTCAGACAGTTGGAGTCTGTCTGGATGCTGTGTTTCAGACAGTTGGAGTCTGTCTGGATACTGTGTTTCAGACAGTTGGAGTCTGTCTGGATACTGTGTTTCAGACAGTTGGAGTCTGTCTGGATACTGTGTTTCAGACAGTTGGTGTCTGTCTGGATACTGTGTTTCAGACAGTTGGAGTCTGTCTGGATACTGTGTTTCAGACAGTTGGAGTCTGTCTGGATGCTGTGTTTCAGACAGTTGGAGTCTGTCTGGATATTGTGTTTCAGACAGTTGGAGTGGCTGCCGAGTTTCATTACAATGACTGACTTCAGTACATGGCTTGCTTGGGAACGACAGAAGCTAGGAGAAGTATATATTTAAGTTGTAGGATAGTGAGGGACAATGATTTTGATTGGAAGAAATTACTACCAGGGCTCCCGATTGGTGCAGTGGTCTAAGGCACTGCATCTCAGTGCTAGAGGTGTCACTACAGACCCTGGTTCGATTCCAGGCTGTATCACAACCGCCGTGATTGGGAGTCCCATAGGGTGGCACACAATTGGCCCAGCATCGTCCGGGGTAGGGCGTCATTGTAAATAAGAATTTGTTCTTAACTGACTTGCCTAGTTAAATAAAGGTTAATTTAAATAAATAAAACCAAGTTGTTTGTCTGGGGTAATGTCAGCCAATATTATGGGAAATTCACTGAGATATTGTAGTGATGATGAAGAGGGCCATGGTGAAAGTGATGATGATGAAGACGACAACGATAATGATGATATTGAAGATGTCAATGACAATGTTAATGATGACGGGAATGAAAGTGACGCGAGCTAGAATGTCAATGGCACTGTGGAGCCAGATCAACTCCTGCCTCCACCTAACCAAATTATAAATGATCACCTGTCCCTCAAATCCCTGTTTCAATCTGTTCACACACACCCACATCCCCAACCCACACATATCCCCCACCTCAACCCACACACATCCCCCACCTCAACCCACACACATCCCCAACCCACACACATCCCCCACCGCACACACATCCCCCACCCCAACCCACACACATCCCCCACCTCAACCCACACACATCCCCCACCCCAACCCACACACATCCCCCACCCCACACACATCCCCCACCCCAACCCACACACATCCCCCACCTCAACCCACACACATCCCCCACCTCAACCCACACACATCCCTCACCTCAACCCACACACATCCCCCACCTCAACCCACACACATCCCCCACCCCAACCCACACACATCCCCCAACCCACACACATCCCCCACCCCAACCCACACACATCCCCCACCCCAACAAAACACACATCCCCCAACCCACACACATCCCCCACATCCAACCTGCCCTAACCCACACATCCCCCACCCCAATCCAAACACATCCAACCTGCCCTAACCCACACATCCAACCTACCTCAACCCACACATCCAACCTGCCCTAATCCACACATCCAACCTGCCCCAACACCACACACATCCAACCTGCCCTAACCCACACATCCAACCTGCCCTAACCCACACATCCAACCTACCTCAACCCACACATCCAACCTGCTCTAACCCACACATCCAACCTGCCCTAACCCACACCTCCAACCTGCCCTAACCCACACATCCAACCTGCCCTAACACCACACATCCAACCTGCCCTAACCCACACATCCAACCTGCCCTAACCCACACATCCAACCGGCCCTAACCCACACATCCAACCTGCCCTAACCCCCACATCCAACCTGCCCTAACCCACTCATCCAACCTGCCCTAACCCCCACATCCAACCTGCCCTAACCCACACATCCAACCTGCCCTAACCCACACATCCAACCTGCCCTAACCCACACATCCAACCTGCCCTAACCCACACATCCAACCTGCCCTAACCCACACATCCAACCTGCCCTAACCCACACATCCAACCTGCCCTAACCCACACATCCAACCTGCCCTAACCCACACATCCAACCTGCCCTAACCCACACATGCAACCTGCTCTAACCCACACATCCAACCTGCCCTAACCCACACATCCAACCTGCCCTAACCCACACATGCAACCTGCCCTAACCCACACATCCAACCTGCCCTAACCCACACATCCAACCTGCCCTAACCTACACACCCAACCTGCCCTAACCCACACATCCAACCTGCTCTAACCCACACATCCAACCTGCCCTAACCCACACATCCAACCTGCCCTAACCCACACATCCAACCTGCCCTAACCTACACATCCAACCTGCCCTAACCCACACATCCAACCTGCCCTAACCCACACATCCAACCTGCCCTAATCCACACATCCAACCTGCCCTAACCTACACATCCAACCTGCCCTAACGCACACATCCAACCTGCCCTAACCCACACATCCAACCTGCCCTAACCCACACATGCAACCTGCCCTAACCCACACATGCAACCTGCCCTAACCCACACATCCAACCTGCCCTAACCCACACATCCAACCTGCCCTAACCCACACTTCCAACCTGCCCTAACCCACACATCCAACCTGCCCTAACCCACACATCCAACCTGCCCTAACCCACACATCCAACCTGCCCTAACCCACACATCCAACCTGCCCTAACCCACACATCTCTCCCTCTCTCCTCCGTTAATATTTCCTCCACTTTCCCTCTATCTGTCTGCTCCCTGTCAAGACAGCATCAAGTATTCACTCTGATTCCTGTTCTGTCTGCTCTAGTCTGACCTGTCACACCTCTGTGTCCCAAATTGCACACTATTCCCTATTTAGTGCACTACTTTTGACCAGTCAAAAATGTTGACCAGTCAAAAATAGTGCACTAAATAGGGAATAGGGTGCCATTTGGAACGCGCTACCTGCTGTCTCTGCTTCCACTTCCTGGAAACCACTTTCCATCCCGCTGCTAAAACATTCCTAACACCCCTGCCTACTATAACTGGCTAGTTAATTAGGCGTAGGTGATGTGTCAAATGCCGTCTAACACTGTAGTGGTGACTCGTATTAGAGCGCATGCATAAATAAACAGTTCATCAAGCGACCACCCGTGGTGCAAGTGGTGAGAGTGTAGCCAGTAGTGGGTTAGCACTAGCAGCAGGATAGCTATGGCTAATGCTAGCTTGCTAGAACAGGTGATTTTAGCATGTTAGCTAGCATACATGGTGGCTGGTTAAAGAAAGGCAGTGTCTGGTGAAGGTGTAATGGAGGTGAGTATCATTACCCAAGACCTGAACACTTACTAATGCCTAGGCTTCGGTTCAGCAGGCTAACTAGTTCATTATTGTGGCATGCAGGAGGCCCAAGTTCAAACCCAAAGAGGCAAAAGAGCCATGACTTATGCGAGGCTCGAGGGTTTTACTGTACAAGTCAGGGCCTTTATATACAATTGAAGTCAGAAGTTTACATTCACCTTAGCCAAATACATTTAAACTCAGTTTTTCACAATTCCTGACATTTAATCCTAGTAAAAATTCCCTGTCTTAGGTCAGTTAGGATCACCACTTTATTTTAAGAATGTGAAATGTCAGAATAATAGTAGAGAGACTTATTTATTTCAGCTTTTATTTCTTTCATCACATTCCCAGTGGGTCAGAAGTTGACATACACTCAATTAGTATTTGGTAGCATTGCCTTTAAATTGTTTAACTTGGGTCAAACGTTCCACAAGCTTCCCACAATAAGTTGGGTGAATTTTGGCCCATTCCTCCTGACAGAGCTGGTGTAACTGAGTTAGGTTTGTAGGCCTCCTTGCTTGCACATGCTTTTCAGTTCTGCCCACAAATTTTCTATAGGATTGAGGTCAGGGCTTTGTGATGGCCACTCCAATACCTTGACTTTGTTGTCCTTAAGCCATTTTGCCACAACTTTGGAAGTATGCTTGGGGTCATTGTCCATTTGGAAGACCCATTTGCGACCAAGCTTTAACTTCCTGACTGATGTCTTGCTTCAATATATCCACATAATTTTCTTTCCTCATGATGCCATCTATTTTGTGAAGTGCACCAGTCCCTCCTGCCGCAAAGCACCCCCACAACATGATGCTGCCACCCCCGTGCTTCACGGTTGGGATGGTGTTCCTCGGCTTGCAAGCCTCCCCTTTTCCCTCCAAACATAACGATGGTCATTATGTCCAAACAGTTATATTTTTGTTTCATCAGACCAGAGGACATTTCTCCAGAAAGTACGATCTTTGTCCCCATGTGCAGTTGCAAACCGTAGTCTGGCATTTTTATGGTGGTTTTGGAGCAGTGGCTTCTTCCATGCTGAGCGGCCTTTCATGTCGATATAGGACTCGTTTTACTGTGGATATAGATACTGTTTTCTCCAGCATCTTCACAAGGTCCTTTGCTGTTGTTCTGGAATTGATTTGCACATTTCGCACCAAAGTATGTTCATCTCTAGGAGACAGAACGCATCTCCCTCCTGAGCGGTATGACCGCTGCGTCCTGCGTGGTCCCATGGTGTTCATACTTGCGTACTATTGTTTGTACAGATGAACGTGGTACCTTCAGGCATTTGGAAATTGCTCCCAAGAATGAACCAGACTTGTGGAGGTGCATAATTTTTTTCTGAGGTCTTGGCTGATTTCTTTTTATTTTCCCATGGTCAAGCAAAGAGGCACTGAGTTCGAAGGTAGGCCTTGAAATAGATCCACAGGTACACCTCCAACTAACTCAAATGATGTCAATTAGCCTATCAGAAGCTTCTAAAGCCATGACATAATTTTCGGGAATTTTCCCAGCTGTTTAAAGGCACAGTCAAGTTAGTGTATGTAAACTTCTGACCCATTGGAATTGTGATACAGTGAATTATAAGTGAAATAATCTGTCTGTAAACAATTGTTGGAAAAATGACTTGTGTCATGCACAAAGTAGATGTCCTAACCAACTTGCCAAAAGTATAGTTTGTTAACAAGAAATTTGTGGAGTGGTTGAAAAACAAGTTTTAATGACTCCAACCTAAGTGTACGTAAACTTCCGACTTCAACTGTATATATGTATATAGGAGTGTTGATCTTGGATCAGTTTTGCCTTTTAGATCGTAATGATTTTGATTACATAGATAGAGGGGACCTGATCCTAGATCAGCAGACCTACTCTGAGATGCTTTGTGAACACGGGCCCAGATAGCATGTGGAGAGGTTGCCTCCGGCTGGGCTCGATGAGCGAATTCCACTTTCAAACTGTCATAACAAGTAGCTGACTGTGAGACAGTAATATCTTCGCCATGCTGCTATTTTTCTCAGAACCTTGTGAAAATGTTTCTGTCATTGTGACTCCCACCTGAAAGTAGTATGAAGTGTACACTTTGAGTGATGGAGGATTAAACTGATCACAAAAACCCAGAAAGTATATTTTCCTCAATGGCTTTTTGCGATCACAAATAGACGTTTATATGAAACCACGTTTTCTGCTGAAATTGTCGTTGTCTCGTCTGTTTGGGACACGTACAGAATATTCTAGACCTGTTTTTTTTCTTGTTATTGTAATAAACCTCTTCAGAGTTTTTAATAACGTTCAGTCCTCGCCCTCCCTCAAATATGAAGACAAAAGGTAAAAGATCATCGAGAATGAAATTGAAGCCCACACACACACACTCACACACACCTACGATTATAACCAAGGTCGTCCAGTCGGAGCAGAATAAGAAGTGAACCCCTCCTCACTCACACCTCACACACACTCCACTCCGCAGCCCTACAGGCACCAATCACCTTCGACCCCCCCCCTCCAAGTTCCATTATGAACAGACAGTGTCTAGGTCTGCAACTGATTACTATAGCGGAGGTCCTTTGTGCAGTCACCCCACGTATTGGAGCCAAAATGTATTCTGTAAGAGGGCCAGTCACACAGGGCAGTCTACCTTTCCCGCCTAAGAAAACAAATGTAAATTCTACATGGCCGTGCCCGGACTCTGATTCATAACATTTATGGGATGAGGAGGATGGAATGAGAGAGAGAGACAAAGACGGAGAGAGGGAGATTGAGTGGGAGGTGGGGGTTAATTTGAGAAAGTTTAGTGAAGAAGATATTATGGGACATCCGTGGCATGTAGTCATGACGTCGATAATACCTTACTTTACTAATCACGGTGATGATAATGATGATGATATCCGTTCAGTCAGTGGTCTTGGTGATAATGGATTCTTCTTTTAAATCACTGGGTTGGATTCCAAAAGTGCCAGTGGGGTAAAGTACTTAAGTAAGAATACTTTAACGTACTACTTAAGTAGTTTTTTGGGTATCTGTACTTTACTATTTATATTGTTGACAATTTTTACTTTTACTTCACTACATTCCTAAAGAAAATAATGTACTTTTTACTTCATACATTTTCCCTAAGACCCAAAAGTAGTCATTACATTTTGAATGCTTAGCAGGACAGGGAAATGGTCCAATTCACACACTTATCAAGAGAGCATCCCTGGTCAAATGCTTCGTTTGAAAATGATGTCGAGTGTTGGAGTGTACCCCTGGCTATACATTTATTTGATACTTTTTTATACTATATTGTGCCGTCTGGTTTCCTTAATATAAGGACATTTAAATTGTTTATACATTTACTTTTGATACTTAAGTATATTTAAAACCAAATACCTTTCGACTTTTACTCAAGTAGTATTTTACTGGGTGACTTACTTTTACTTGAGTCATTTTCTATTAAGGTATCTTTACTTTTACTCAAGTTTGACAATTGGGTACTTTTTCCACCACTGAAAAGTGCCAGCAAAACTTTGGAATGACGTGTCTGCGATCACATTGTTCATCCATACCAAAACTATTTCAGTGGGTGGTTTGTTTTATGGGATGGGCGATTGCCTTCAAACCTGCAGTCATTTAGGAGAAATTGGTGAATAGGGATTCAGCTCAGCTCGCTGGCCCTGACTATCTCTCTCTCTCTCTCTCTCTCTCTCTCTCTCTCTCTCTCTCTCTCTCTCTGTCTGTGTCTGTGTGTGTGTGTGTGTGTGTGTGTGTGTGTGTGTGTGTGTGTGTGTGTGTGTGTGTGTGTGTGTGTGTGTGTGTGTGTGTGTGTGTGTGTGTGTGTGTGTGTGTGTGTGTGTGTGTGTGTGTGTGTGTGTGCGTGTTGTGGATGTCCAACAGATCTCTGTCTGTAGCTGATCTAACACGTGCTATACCTTACTTCTCCCAGTAGAGGGCAGTATAGTTTAATGGACCCATAGGTGACGAGACTGATCATGCAGAGAATGGTTATTAGGAAACTTCTCCATACAGTATAATATAATCATCTATAATATGATAGGCTGTAGATTATAATATCACAACACTATATCCCATTGCAATGCTATTAGATTCCCAATAAGACCTCAATTATTTTGCCCAGCACTAGATGATACTCAAGCATTTTATTTGTTTTCTACAAATTATGTTATGCTCGGACGTGTCACCAGGGAAATACAAGCAAGGCATTGGGACTGACAAACAGGCATTTGACTGAATCTAAATGTAATTTTAGATGATCAGTGAAATGGACGACATAGTATAAAATAATTGTAATTTCCCTGGTTGGGACTCTGAGCTGGTTTGTACTACTGAACAGAGAGACAGACAAGAAGCATGGTCATGTGCAAGATTACGTTTATGTCTGTCTGTCTGCCTTCAATCTCTCTGTCTGCCTTCAGTATTTTGTCTGTAATGTATTTTTCGTTATATGTCCAACCCCAGTAAGACTAGCTGTCGCCCTTGGCGTCGGCTAATGGGGAGCCTAATAAATCAAATAAATAATTCAACTTTACTTACATTGTATGTACAAGGAATTAATATGTATATTTAAATTTTGGACATCTGGTCCCAAGTATTCTCATGCATAATAGAGAGACACGTGATCGTATACAAACATAAACAAGATTTGAAACGATTATGTTTTATTCAAATAGTATCTGTTTGGGCAACTTGCTGTCAATTTGCAGTCTACAAATTAGTTGTAATTATGTTCCGACCCCACGACAATCCGCTCAAGAAAAATTCGGGACACGGCAGAATATGGTTAATAATCCCTGTTATAGAGCATTTGACCTCACACAAAGACTGTCAATCACTTAAGTATGTTAGCTAACTGTACGCGGCTCGATGACGTTGCCGCTAAACGATTTAACCCGCCTCGTCAGAGGTAAAATACGCTGACGGACCCGAAGAAAAACAAAACAAAACAGTCCATCATCCTTAAGGGCACAGTAACGCTTAATTGCCACGGAAACACGTCAAACAGCCCCGTAAGGATGTTATCCCCGGCAACTCCAATCAGGTCTCTCTCTATGTCGTTTCTTCTACTGGGAGGTACCACTTTGGTGGACAAGGAGCGGGGTCGAAAAAGGGAAAAATAAACAGGGGTAGGGAGGGAGGGGGGGAGGGTGTGGTGGAGGTAAAGATGTAGTCATTTTCTCATAACTTCTCTCACGGTTTCTCTTCCCAGACCTGGTATCTGTCAGGTGCAGCGCCTGGCCTTTCCTCTCAGTTGGGCAGTAATTGTCAGGAAGAGACGAACAATGTCCACAATGTCCACTTTAAAACCGAGGTCCCTGACCCCTGGTCCATAATAATTTCCTGTGCTATGCTTTCAGAGTTTCTCTGTAACACCCGATGTGAGAATCATCCTGTCAGACTCAGTTAAAACCAGCTGAAACTTCATAAGGGGCTTGAAATAAGTTTCTGGAGAACTGTGTAAAGAATTCCCTAAAGAAGCTCTAAGGAAGCTAAGAAAGAGCTAGGTCGTGACGTCTAGTTTCTTAAAAAAGTGTATTGGTCAGCAGGGTTGGGGTCAATCTCACTTCAATTCCAGTCCATTCAGAAAGTAAACACTTTTTTTTACCCAGTTTCGTGGTATCCAATTGGTAGTTACAGTCTTGTCCCTACGGACTCGGGAGAGGCGAAGGTCGAGAGCCATGCATCCTCCGAAACACTGCTTCTTGACACACTGCTCACTTAACCCGGAAGCCAGCCGCACCAATGTGTCGGAGGAAACATTGTGCACCTCGCGACTGTGTCAGCGTGCACTGCGCCCGGCTCGCCACAGGAGTCGCTAGTGCGCGATGGGACAAGGACATCCCTGCCGGCCAAACCCTCGCCTAACCCGGACAATGCTGGGCCAATTGTGCGTCGCCCCATGGGTCTCCCGGTCGCGGCCGGCTGGGACAGAGCCTGGACTCAAACCCTGAATCTCTAGTGGCACAGCTAGCACTGTAATGCAGTGCCTTAGACCACTGTGCCACTCGGGAGGCCAGCCAAATTCCAATTCTAGGTCAACATTTTCCTAATTGAAAAGCATTGAAGAGAATTGGAATTTCAGTCCTGAATTGACTGGAATTTAAAACGAATTGACCCCAACCCTGTTGATCATTTTAAAAAGATGATTCTTCGATGAGAAAAGCGCAGAGTATTTCTACTCCGAAATACCTAACCCCTATTTGATTTATTCTCTCTCTTTCAGTGATTCCTTAACAGTAGGACAGGAGAGGATAAAAAGTTGGTGAGATCACTGTTGTTCTTTCAAGGTTAACCAAACTCACCCAGGGATGGACTCTGAAACTTATGGGGGCTCCTCCTATACCCACCTACGGTGTACAGTAGGGGTCATATAAAGGTTGAAGCGGTAAAAGACATGGCACGGAACATCGCTTCCGCAGTCGAACCATTCAACCACTCCAAAGGGGCACTAGAGCAACATTTGTGTTCATTTATCACCGCTTGCCCGTCAGATCAACTCTGCAACCTCTCGACCAAGAACTACAGACAGTTCCTCTGAGACCCCCTGAAGGGAGGGGAGCGGCCCTCGCTAGGCCTCGCAACTCTCACTCCGCCCTCACTTCCATGACTGAACCCAGCTATTGAACAATGAGAGGTGATTGGAGGAAATGCCTCTGGGCCTCCAAGTACTTTCTCTCTGACTGGTTCAAGGCCTCAAGGCCACGTACAGTAAAGCAAACTGTTGTGTTAGAAGAGGCATTATACGCTCCAGAGGGCTCCAGGGATGACGGCACAATCAGCATGAGCGTAGCCCAGAGGGGAACACCCTGGGGTGGGTAGAAATGGGTGGTCGGGTGGGGGTGGGGTTCAGTGATTATGCTTAGAGAGATATGGAAGTGCAGGGGTGGTTTTGTATATTTATGATTGAAAGATGGATAAGACCTTTAAATCATTGGAGAGCTGTTCTGTCTGTTTGTAAAAGGGCTTTGACGGATGGCAAATGATGTCTATGTACATGTGTACATCTGTCTGTGGACACAATGTACCATAAGCAAAAGCAGAAAAACATTCCAACACTCCACTACCTCAGCAGATTCTATGGTCCCTCCTGGGAAACAGAGATTTAGCCTAAAGTCACTCACTCACAGCTCTGCTCAGAAGGTCCCACTGGTAGCACAATACCATTACCCTGTCATCTCATCACACACACACACACACACACACACACACACACACACACACACACACACACACACACACACACACACACACACACACACACACACACACACACACACACACACACACACACACACACACACACACACACACACACACACACACACACACACACACACACACACCAGCTCCCAGTTCCCAGCTCAACTTGAGGTTGTCATAGGCAATCGCTGCCATTGATTCTGCTGCAGCACTGCGTCATTACAGCCGCTTATCATCAGGTAGCCTAGTGGTTGGGCCAGTAACCGAAAGGTTTCTGGATTGAATCCCTGAGCTGACAAGGTAAAAATCTGTCGTTCTGCCCCTGAACAAGGCAGTTAACCCACTGTTCCCCGGGCGCCGAAGACGAGGATGTCAATTATGGCAGTCCCCCTGCATTCAGTTGAATGCATTCAGTTGTACAACTGACTAGTATCCCCCCTTTCCTTTATCACTGAGTGGTCCAGGGACTCTGGGCTGGACTGGCTCAAATAGGAAGACATCTCTGACACACACCATTTAAAGACAACACGCTCACATCATGCAAACACACATACACACAGGTCTTTACCATATAACTCCACACACTACAAACAAATGGTTCTATATCATGCCAAATAAGGGTTCTTAGGTTTGTAACCATAGCGGAACCATTTTTGGTGCTATATGGAGCCTTTTCTGAAGGTTCTATAAAGAACCACGGTCATAAGGTTCTAAATGTAACCTGTATGGTGCTATAAATAACCCTTTCCTAAAGTTCTATAAAGAACCATTCATGTTCTATATAGCACCAGAGAAGAATTACGTTATGGTTACAACCCTTTTAGGGCTATATAAAACCCTTTTTTATGATTCTTTATAGAACCCTTATGGAGAATGGGCTAAACAGGGTTTTTTATTCTGGTTTGATAGCCGTATTATATTGTTAAAATTCCATAGGTTTTGTTATTGTGTTTATTAACGAGTTGAATCAGGTGTGCTAGCTCTGGAATGGCTGGGGGACCCTGAGGAGAGAATTGAGAACTAATGACTTAAGCAACCATTTTCAAATGACAGAAGGCCATGTGTGACTGTGTCACAAGACACCATTACTGGCCAAAATCATGCATAACATGTAACAGCATAACACAACATATTAGATTAGCTGGAATGACACTCACGGTTGCACAAAAATAACTGTGCAAATCACGCCCCAAAATATTCGAATATAATTTGAATTATTACTAAAAGAGGAAAGAACCATTGAAAGGCTCAAAGGTGTTTTGGGGTTAGTATGGTTCCACATAGAACCATCACCCTTCCCAAAGAACCCTTGAAGAAAGAATCCACATTTTTGTAGTCACCTCTAGCATCAGTTCTGTCATTTGTTTCTGATGGGGTTTAATGTCCATAGAAGAATGGCTTTGTTTCAAGGAGGACATGACCATTGAGTCAAGTCATGAATGATTTATAAACGTCACCAGACTATTTGAATGAGTGTCCCATATCTGAGATTACATTATTGGTGCACTTCCCAGTGCCAGCCAGCAGGTGTCAGCACTGAAAGTGAGTCTCATGCTGAAGGGCCTTTTTCTCTGGCTGGGAAATCACATCTGACAGCGTGTTAGATTTACAGCACGCTCATCAAAGGCCCTAATCATCACTGATATTATCCCTTTAAACACTCTTTAGGAAATCACCAGCCGATGGCCATCAGCTGTCTGTGTATATGGTGGTAGTCATTTAAGTGTGTGTGTGTGTGCGTGTGTGTGCATGTGCGTGCATGCGTGTGTGCGTGTGTGTGTATTAGTGAGTGTACGCTCCTGCCTCTAATCCTTTATGCGTGTTTGCATGCATACGTGTGTGTGTGTGTGTGTGTGTGTGTGTGTGTGTGTGTGTGTGTGTGTGTGTGTGTGTGTGTGTGTGTGTGTGTGTGTGTGTGTGTGTGTGTGTGTATCTGTTTGTGTGTATCTGTTTGTGTGTATCTGTTTGTGTGTATCAGTGGCGGTCGGTGACGTTTAAAATGAGGGAGGTTGATTTTTTTTAAAATTACGAGCCTTATTTGGACTTATTTCTATTACCACATATTGGATGACATTCAAATTCCATTCACCCAGATCAATGTAACATCGATAGGTTTAGGCTACTACATGATACTCATGAAGTTGATACAACCTAGCATATGAATGAAAGTTTACAACGTAGGTGCACAGGTCGGGAGAACAATTTGAGTAATCAAGGTGACAGACACCGCCTTGCACACTCTTGCCTGCATCTAGCTGATCTAGGGTGTTATCATTAGTCCAACCTGTTCAAATTAGAGATTCTATTGGACAAATTCAGGTATGTTTATCCCCGTTTCGATCTGTTTGCTTCCGTTTAAGAAAGGTTGTTCAACAGAATCGGCTTAATGAATACACCCCTCATCACACGCAAACAGAGTTCACTTTCACACATCAGCTGTCTGTGGCCAGGCGAAAAAACCTTTCCAAGCCAAACCTTCATATCATAACCGCTAACCGCTACACACAGCCTACATCGTAGTCGTCATATTAGCTAACGTCATAGCTAGTCAACATAGCTACTAGAACTAACATGTTACTAAATCCGCTATAATCATGCAGTACAGTGTACAGTCAGCAAGCAGTTTACCAGTTACACAGATGGGCCCCAGGTGGCATTAAATGAATAAAACCAAAAGCTTACCTTGACTTGGAAGAGTTAGCTAGCTTACATAGCATCCTTCTCTGTTAGAGCCGGGTGTTTGAGTCGGTGAAACTAACTAGCTGCATTCGCTAGCTAAGTGAAAGTGAAAACAAAATACAACTAGAAGTTTGGTGTCACTTAGGAATTTCCTTGTTTTTAAAGAAAAGCATATTTTTTGGTCCATTAAAATAAAATCAAGTTGATCAGAAATACAGTGTAGACATAATGTTGTAAATGACTATTGTAGCTGGAAACGGCATATTTTTTTATGGAATATCTACATAGGCGTACAGAGGCCCATTTTCGGCAACCATCAGTCATGTGTTCCAATGGGACATTGTGTTAGCTAATCCAAGTTTATAATTTTAAAAGGCTAATTGATAATCAGAAAACCCTTTTGCAATTATGTTAGCACAGCTGAAAACTGTGGTGCTGATTAAAGAAGCAGTACAACTGGCTTTCTTTAGGCTAGTTGAGTATCTGAAGCATCAGCATTTGTGGGCTCGATTACAGGCTCAAAATGGCCAGAAACAAAGACCTTTCTTCTGAAACTCGTCATTCTATTCTTGTTCTGAGAAATGAAGGCTATTCCATGCGTGAAATTGCCAAGAAACTGAAGATCTCGTACAACGCTGTGTACTACTCCTTTCACAGAACAGAGAAAACTGGCTCTAACCAGAATAGAAAGAGGAGTGGGAGGCCCCGGTGCACAACTGAGCAAGAGGACAAGTACATTAGAGTGTCTAGTTTGAGAAACAGACGCCTCACAAGTACTCAACTGGCAGCTATATTAAATAGTACCTGCCAAACACCAGTCTCAACGTCAACAGTGAAGAGGCGACTCCGGGATGCTGGCCCTCTAGGCAGAGTTGCAAAGAAAAAGCCATATCTGGCCAATAAAAAGAAAAGATTAAGATGGGTAAAAGAACACAGACACTGGACAGAGGAAGATTGGATAAGATTGGACAGACGAATCTAAATTTGAGGTGTTTGGATCACAAGAAGAACATTCGTGAGACGCAGAAAAAATGAAAAGATGCTGGAGGAGTGCTTGACGCCATCTGTCAAGCATGGTGGAGGCAATGTGATGGTCTGGGGGTTCTTTGGTGGTGGTAAAGTGGGAGATTTGTACAGGGTAAAAGGGATCTTGAAGAAGGAAGGCTATCACTCCATTTTGCAACGCCATTTCCTGTGGACGGCGCTTAATTGGAGCCAATTTCCTCCTTCAACAGGATAATGACCCAAAGCACAGCTTCTAACTATGCAATAACTATTTAGGGAAGAAGCAGTCAGCTGGTATTCTGTCTATAATGGAGTGGCCAGCAAAGTCACCGGATCTCAACCCTATTGAGCTGTTGTGGGAGCAGCTTGACCATATGGTACGCAAGAAGTGCCCATCAAGCCAATCCAACTTGTTGGAGGTGCTTTAGGAAGCATGGGGTGAAATCTCTTCAGATTGCCTCAACAAATTGACAACTAGAATGCCAAAGGTCTGTAATTGCTGCAAATGGAGGATTATTTGACGAAAGCAAAGTTTGAAGGACACAATTATTATTTCAATTAAAATTCATTATTTATAACCTTGTCAACATCTTGATTATATTTCCTATTCATTTTGCAACTAATTTCATGTATCTTTTCATGGAAAACAAGGACATTTCTAGGTGACCCCAAACTTTTGAATGGTAGTGTAGTTATCTCTCGTTCTCTCTCTTGCCTCTCTTGATTTTTTAAGAAATGAATTTGTTCAAAACTGTTAAACTATTGTCTTTCTCTCTCTTTGAGTCAACTACTCACCACATTTTATGCACAGAAGTGCTAGCTAGCCTTAGCTTATGCTTTCAGTACTAGATTCATTCTCTGATCCTTTGATTGGGTGGACAACATATCAGTTTATGATGCATAGCTCTGATAGGTTGGAGGACATCCTCCAGAAGTTGTAATAGTTACTGTGCAAGTCTATGGAAAGGGGTGAGAACCATGAGCCTCCTAGGTTTTGTTTTGAAGTCAATGTACCCAGAGGAGGACGGAAGCTAGCTGTTTCCAGCTACACCATGGTGCTAACCTACAGAGTGCTGTTGAGGCTACTGTAGACTTTCATTGCAAAACAGTGTGCTATAATCAATTATTTGGTGACGTGAATATATTTAGTATAGTTTTATCTAAAAACGATAACTTTTTTAATGTTTCACTATTTTATTTTTATGAAATTCACTGAGGAGGATAGTCCTCCCCTTCCTCCTCTGAGGAGCCTCTACTGGTGTGTATCTATATGTCTGTGTATCTATATGTGTGTGTGTATATATACAGTACCAGTCAAAAGTTTGGACACACCTACTCGTTAAAGGATTTTTCTTTATTTGTACTATTTTCTACATTGTAGAATAATATTGAAGACATCAAAACTATGAAATAACACATATGGAATCATGTGGTAACTAAAAAAATGTTAATCAAAATATATTTTATGTTTGAGATTCTTCGAAGTAGCCACCCTTTGCCTTGATGACAGCTTTGCACACTCTTGGCATTCTCTCAACCAGCTTCATGAGGTAGTCACCTGGAATGCATTTCAGTTAACAGGTGTGCCTTATCCAAAGTACATTTGTGGAATTTCTTTCCTTCTTAATGCATTTGAGCCAATCAGTTGTGTTTTGACAAGGTAGGGGTGGTATACAGACGATAGCCCTATTTGGTTAAAGACCAAGTTCATATTATGGCAAGAACAGCTCAAATAAGCAAAGAGAAATGACAGTCCATCATTACTTTAAGACATGAAGGTCAGTTAATCAGGAAAATTCGCAAAAACAATCAAGCGATATGATGAAACTGGCTCTCATGAGGACCGCCACAGGAAAGGAAGACCCAGAGTTACCTCTGCTGCAGAGGATAAGTTCATTAGAGTTAACTGCACCTCAGATTGCAGCCAAAATAAATGCTTCACAGAGCTCAAATAACAGACACATCTCAATATCAACTGTTCAAAGGAGACAGCATGAATCTGGCCTTCATGTTCAAATTGCTGTAAAGAAACCACTACTAAAGGACAAAAATAATAATAAGATACTTGCTTAGGCTAAGAAACACGAGCAAAGGACATTAGCCCCGTGGAAATCTGTCCTTTGGTCTGGAGTCCAAGTTTGAGATTTTTGGTTCCAACCACCTTGTCTTTGTGAAACACAGAGTAGGTGAACGGATGATCTCCGCATGTGTGGTTCCCAACGTGAAGCATGGAGGAGGAGGTGTGATGGTGTGGGGGTTCTTTGCTTGTGACACTGTCTGTGATTTATTTAGAATTCAAGGCACACTTAACCAGCATGGCTACCTCAGAATTCTCCAGCGATAAGCCGTCCCATATGTGTCACGCCCTGAACATAGTAAGCTGTTTTTTCTCTGTGTTGATTGGGGCGTGATGGTGACTTGGGTGGGTTATCTAGGTGTATTTGGTATGTCTATGGTGGCCTGATATGGTTCCCAATCAGAGGCAGCTGTTTATCGTTGTCTCTGATTGGGGATCATATTTAGGCAGCCATTTCCCTTTTCTGTTTGTGGGATCTTGTCTATGTTTAGTTGCCTGTCTGCACTAGTTGTATAGCTTCACGTTTCGTTCGTTGTTCTTTATTGTTTTGTTTAGTGAGTTTCTCTTTATTAAAATGATGTGGAACTCTATGCACGCTGCGTCTTGGTCTCATCATTACGACGATCGTGACAGAAGATCCCACCAAAAATGGACCAAGCAGCGTGTACAGGAGGAGTGGACTTGGACCTGTCCTAAGGAGGAGATAGAGGCAGCGAAAGCAGAATGGCGACTATATGAGGGGATAGCTCAACGGAGCAAGTACGAGAGGCAACCCCAATAAAAAAAAATGGGGGGGGGGGGGGGCACATGGAGCCAGTCAGGGAGTCGAGTGAGGAGCTCGACGCAAGATTCTGGAGAGAGGTGCTAGCATTGAGAGCGCTGCAGAGCGGGCGTGCTGAGGTGCGTGTCATCAGCCCGGTGCCACGCATCAGGTCTCCAGTGCGTCCTGGGCTAGCTTTCCGCACTTGCCGGGCTGGAGTGAGCATCCAGTCAGGAAGGGTTGTGCCAGCTCTGCGCTCTAGACCTCCAGTGCGCCTCCACAGTCCAGTACGTCCTGTGCCTCCTCTCCGCACTCGCCCTGAGATGCGTGTCATCAGCCCGGTGCCACCTGTACCGGTCCCACGCATCAGGTCTCCAGTCCACCTCCACAGTCCAGTACGTCCTGTGCCTCCTCCCCGCACTCGCCCTGAGGTGCGTGGAACTCTATACACGCTGCGCCTTGGTCTCATCATTACGACGATCGTGACAATATGGTTTGCACTTAGTGGGACTATCATTTGTTTTTCAATAGGACAATGACCCAAAACACACCTCCAGGCTGTGTATTGAGATGGTTTTGGTTGAGTTGGATCGCAGAGTGAAGGAAAAGCAGCCAGAAATTGCTCAGCATATGTGGGAACTCCTTTAAGACTGTTGGAAAACCATTCCAGGTGAAGCTGGTTGAGAGAATGCCAAGTTTGCAAAGCTGTCATCAAGGCAAAAGGTGGCTACTTTGACGATTCTAAAATATATTTTGATTTGTTTAACACTTTTTTGGTTACTACATGATTTCACATGTGTTATTTAATAGTTTTGATGTCTTCACTATTATTTTGCAATGTAGAAAATAGTAAATATAAAGAAAAACCCTTGAATGAGTAGGTGTGTCCAAACTGTTGACTGGTGTGTGTATCTATCTGTGAGTGTATCTGTATGTGTGTGTATCTACTGTCGTGGCCAAAGCTTTTGAGAATGACACAAATATTAATTTCCACAACGTTTGCTGCTTCAGTGTCTTTAGCTATTTTTGTCAGATGTTACTATGGAATACTGAAGTATAATTACAAGCATTTCATAAGTGTCAAAGGCTTTTATTGACAATTACATGAAGTTGATGCAAAGAGTCAATATTTTCAGTGTTGAACCTTCTTTTTCAAGACCTCTGCAATCCACCCTGGCATGCTGTCAATTAACTTCTGGGCCACATCCTGACTGATGGCAGCCCATTCTTGCATAATCAATGCTTGGAGTTTGTCAGAATTTGTGGGTTTTTGTTTGTCCACCCACCTCTTGAGGATTGACCACAAATTCTCAATGGGATTAAGGTCTGGGGAGTTCCCTGGCCATGGACCAAAAATATCGAAGTTTTGTTCCCCGAGCCACTTAGTTATCACTTTTGCCTTATGGCAAGGTGCTCCATCATTCTGGAAAAGGCATTGTTTGTCACCAAACTGTTCCTGGATGGTTGGGAGAAGTTGCTCTCGGAGGATGTGTTGGTACCATTCTTTATTCATAGCTGTGTTCTTAGGCAGAATTGTGAGTGAGCCCACTCCCTTGGCTGAGAAGCAACCCCACACATGAATGGTATCAGGATGCTTTATTGTTGGCATGACACAGGACTGATGGTGGAGCTCACCTTGTCTTCTCCAGACAAGCTTTTTTCCAGATGCCCCAAACAATCGGAAAGGGGATTCATCAGAGAAAATGACTTTACCCCAGTCCTCAGCAGGCCAATCCCTGTACCTTTTTCAGAATATCAGTCTGTCCCTGATGTTTGTCCTGGAGAGAAGTGGATTCTTTGCTGGCCATCCTCCAAAAGTCTTCGCCTCACTGTGCGTCCAGATGCACTCACACCTGCCTGCTGCCATTCCTGAGCAAGCTCTGTACTGGTGGTGCCCCGATCCCGCAGCTGAATCAACTTTAGAAGACGGTCCTGGCGCTTGCTGGACATTCTTAGGCGCCCTGAAGCCTTCTTCACAACAATTGAACCGCTCTCCTTGAAGTTCTTGATGATCCGATAAATGGTTTGACTTATGTGCAATCTTACTGGCAGCAATGTCCTTGCCTGTGAAGCCCTTTTTGTTACAAAGCAATGATGACAGCACGTGTTTCCTTGCAGGTAACCATGGTTGACAGAGGAAGAACAATGATTCCAAGCACCACCCTCCTTTTGAAGCTTCCAGTCTGTTATTCGAACTTAATCAGCATGACAGAGTGATCTCCAGCCTTGTCCTCGTCAACACTCACACCTGTGTTAACGAGATAATCACTGACATGATGTCAGCTGGTCGTTTTGTGGCAGGGCTGAAATGCAGTGGAAATGTTTTTTGGGGATTCAGATTTGCATGGCAAAGAGGGACTTTGCAATTAATTGCAATTCATCTGATCACTCTTCATAACATTCAGGTGTATATGCAAATTGACATCATACAAACTGAGGCAGCAGACTTTGTGAAAATGTATATTTGTGTCATTCTCAAAACTTTTGGCCACGACTGTATATGTGTGTGTATCTATATGTGTGTGTATCTATATGTGTGTATCTATATGTGTGTGTGTATCTGTGTGTGTGTGTATATATGTGTGTGTCTGTCTGTGTGCATCTATATGTGTGTGTCTGTGTGTATATGTGGCCAGGTGGGTGGGCACACAGGTCCTCCTGGTCTCCTTTGATAACCCTGCTGCTACCCAGCTGTTCATATGATCCTCTGGGCTTTGAAGTCTCCTCGCTGCCCACTCCCCTCTTCTTCTCCTCCACCCCTCCCCTCCACTCACTACCACTACTGTCATCGCCTGTCACATTTCTAATGACTGTTTTGACTTTTTTTTTTCTTCTCTGTTTCCATTGTGACGTATGGAAGAATGGAGCTATCATCACAGCCCTTGCTAGAGTCTCTTTCATCTGTCCGTCAGCTGTTGTGGGACTGTAGCTATTGTAAGACATGCATCATTTTCTCTCCTTCCAGTTCACCCTACTGTCTTGTCTCTTGTTATAACATGATAGTGACAATGAGATAGTGAGTATGACTTATGATCTATTTATTAATATTCATTATAATATTATTATAATATTATATATTATATTTATATGAGATCTATTTGCTTAGGTATTACTGGTATGCAGTAGTAATGAGCAGTACATATACTATAACATGCTGATCCAGACATATCATGAATGTCATTTATCTTCTATTGTGCTTGTGTGGATGTATGTGCGAGCATCACCCATACCCAGCATGATTCATGACATCAA
Source organism: Salvelinus alpinus (assembly GCF_045679555.1). Taxonomy (NCBI): domain Eukaryota; kingdom Metazoa; phylum Chordata; class Actinopteri; order Salmoniformes; family Salmonidae; genus Salvelinus; species Salvelinus alpinus. The sequence continues at coordinate 72,606,468 of NC_092091.1, forward strand.
CCTACCTCCTGCAGTCATCTAGCATCTCTCCATAATCATGCTGCTGCAGCATTAAGGCCTTCTTAGGTTACCCGGGGCCTAAAGCTGGCTGTTATCAGGCCTGGGCAGCGGGTGACACTAATATCCGTCTGAAAGGCCCCTCTCCCCAGGCTTACATGATACCTGTCCTCCCTGGACCTGGGGCCCCCTGCTTCCCAGCTGCCCTCCCTCCCAGGTCCCTCCCAGGTTGGCTTCCTGCTGAAGGGGCCTTTTGTTAGGGCCCATAAACCCAGCTTTGTCCCCCCCTCCTCCTCTCTGATGTATGGAGAACCATAGAGGGTATCCCCATACCATGTCTTTGTCTTCCACTCAGGGGCCAACTTTTATTCCATGTGAATCCCCCCCCCTCTTTTAATCCGTTCACCTTTTCCCTCCAAAAAAGAGGGGCCTCCTCTTGTGCGAACGACAAATAACTTAGCCAGGTAGAGCATGAAACGATGACCTCAGTGTTCACACACTCTCTGTTTCTCCATCTTGCTCACAGTATCCAGACGAGATGTGTTGGCCTAAACCATCTCGCAAAGTTTGCTTGACTCTGACGCATCAGTGTTAGTTTCACTCCACGTTAGCCTTTTGTGACACGTCCCCAAAATGTCAACGTCATTACTTTGACAGTTGTTTATGAGGAAAACGTCAAAAAGGACCCAGTACTGATCCCAGTGGTTCGCCACTAAGCCACGTGGAAGACCAACGGCTTATTTCAAACCCTCAGTTGTTCAGACAAGCAAACTGTTCCCTGTTCAACACATTTAGCTTTGCCTGGTCAGCACAGGTATTGAGGTATTTGACTCTGGCCGTTTTCCAATGCAGAGAGAATAGCCGTGTCACTTTGGATCATGATGGATTGCACCAGGAGTCCACTTGTCACTGTTATTGATAGGGATGTATTTGGGCATGAAAAATTATTGGATTCAAGTAAACGGCAATCTTAACGGAAGGATAGAGAGCGAGAAGGGCAGATAGACAGAGAAAGAGGGCGAGAGAGAGAGACCACTCCTCAGAGAAGAAATGGGCGAGAAAACAAACAGCCCATTAGTCGTGTGCAGGTCGGTGTAGACATCCACACTTTTCACCCAAGATGCCTGACAGTGTTCAGGTGATTTAGTGTCATGTTCTGACTAACTGAACCTTGATTTAGTCGGGTAGAAAATGGCATTCACTGTCTCCTATAACATACTGGTTCATTCATACCTGTGTTTGATGTGTCACACCCTTCATAGCAACAGAGACGGAGATGTAGAACCTGAAACAGCCGTATACATTGTTACCATGGAGTATGGTTCTATTAGCAGTATATCTGAGCGGCTGTAATATGGGTGGGGTACACATGATATCTTAGGAGGTTAGATTTATGTGGGGGTTCAAATGATATCCTTATGAAGGGATCTGTGTCATCATGTGTTGTTTTAAGATGTGCGAGTCTCCAGGGCACTAGGAAATCCCCTCGATTTCTGTGATACGCTTCATATTCTCCTCTCTCTCGCTCTGTTGCTCTTTCTCTCTCTTTTCTCTCTCTATCTTTCAAACACAAATACGCGAATCCACACACCCACACAGAGAAAGTGAGAGAGAGAGATGAACACAGACTCCTCTTTTAATTTCTAATCATAATTAGATTTCTCTTTCTCTCTCTCCATATTCTCTTTAACCAGTCTCCCTCTCTCTCTCTCTCTCTCTCCATATTCTCTTTAACCAGTCTCCCTCTCTCTCCCTCTCTCTCTCTCTCTCTCTCTCTCTCTCCATATTCTCTTTAACCAGTCTCCCTCTCTATCGCTCTTTCACAAATATACACACACCATCCTCTCCCCATTAGTCTCATACCCCCACCCCACACTCACCTCTCTCTCTCCCTTTTACTCTCCCTCCCTCTCATCCTCACCCCCACTCTCTTTTCACCCCCTTTCCTTATATTGCTTACTCTCTCTCTCTCTCGTTCCCTCTCTCTCTCTCTCTCCCTCTCTCTCTCTCTCTCTCTCTCTCTCTCTCTCCCCCCTCTCTCTCTCTCTCTCTCTCTCTCTCTCTCTCTCTCTCTCTCCCTCTCCCTCTCCCTCTCTCTCTCTCTCTCTCTCTCTCTCTCTCTCTCTCTCTCTCTCCCTCCCTCCCTCCCTCCCTCCCTCCCTCCCTCACTCTGTGAATGGATCATGTTCCTAGGCTGGCAGTCAGGTGCGTATCCAGCTCCATGGTTTCACCCAGTATCCGTTTGTGGTACGTAAACAACAAGTAGATCCCTGACTGGCGTGCCGGGGCCACGGCTAGGAATTCTGACTGGGAACAAGAATTACATCACTTCTCGGCTAACTATCCCCATTTATCCACGGGTAGGGCCTATTTGTCATGGAAGGGAATGGGACACAATTGGAGCTCTTTTTTGTGTTATCTCAATGTGGAACCTCCTTTGATGACATTGTGACATGAAATGTAGTGTTACTAATTACAGTGTTTGACAACTTTCTTTCAGGATGGTTTGAGGCAAGCCAATAGTTTTTTCTTGACCTTGTGTGACCTGAACAGTAAAAACTGCAGGCCTAACTCCAGGTTGTGGGTAAATCATATGGTCGAGGAAAAACTCCAGGCCCCTCTTTACTGTAGATATTGAATGTTAACCCTACCATCATCCATGTCTCTCTCTCTTCCTCTCTTCCTCTCCACCATCTTTCAGCCGCGACGCGGGCCCACATCCTGTCATTGGTATCTCAGCACTGCCGAGTCTCTCTGGCTGCTCTCTCCTTTGATATTAGAGACCACTGAGGCTCCTGGAGACACAAAGCACCTCTTTGTCCATATCCCCCCCACTCCGTGTGTATTTGTGTGTGTGTGTGTGTGTGTGTGTGTGTGTGTGTGTGTGTGTGTGTGTGTGTGTGTGTGTGTGTGTGTGTGTGTGTGTGTGTGTGTGTGTGTGTGTGTGTGTGTGTGTGTGTGTGTGTGTGTGTTTACTCCCTGTCCTGTGCATGCTCCGTGCCCTTCAATGAGACTCCTGTCCTGACGGCCCAAACACACACACAAAACCATAACGTAATCCCGGTGCGTGTTTTTGTTCGAGTCGCCACGGTTACGGCAGCGATCTGGGTGGAAGGATCTCTTTACGCAGATTTGTAAAAAGGCCCGATCCCATTCGCCCTTATCTCAACAGGGAATCCGAGTGGGAGAATGAATGGGACAGGTATTCACCCTGATGTGGGACTTATGATGGCCCATTAGAGTTGATACTGTTGATACTGTGTCAATATGAAGGAGTACTCAGAGAGAAAGAAGTATGGTTCAGAGAGAGAGAAGTATGGTTCAGAGAGAGAGAAGTATGGTTCAGAGAGAGAAGTATGGTTCAGAGAGAGAAGTATGGTTCAGAGAGAGAGTAGTATGGTTCAGAGAGAGAGTAGTATGGTTCAGAGAGAGAGAAGTATGGTTCAGAGAGAGAAGTATGGTTCAGAGAGAGAAGTATGGTTCAGAGAGAGAGAAGTATGGTTCAGAGAGAGAGAGAAGTATGGTTCAGAGAGAGAAGTATGGTTCAGAGAGAGAGAAGTATGGTTCAGAGAGAGAAGAAGTATGGTTCAGAGAGAGAAGACGTATGGTTCAGAGAGAGAGAAGTATGGTTCAGAGAGAGAGAGAAGTATGGTTCAGAGAGAGAAGAAGTATGGTTCAGAGAGAGAAGAAGTATGGTTCAGAGAGAGAGAGAAGTAAGGTTCAGAGAGAGAAGAAGTATGGTTCAGAGAGAGAGTAGTATGGTTCAGAGAGAGAAGTATGGTTCAGAGAGAGAGAAGTATGGTTCAGAGAGAGAAGAAGTATGGTTCAGAGAGAGAAGACGTATGGTTCAGAGAGAGAGAAGTATGGTTCAGAGAGAGAGAAGTATGGTTCAGAGAGAGAGAAGTATGGTTCAGAGAGAGAAGAAGTATGGTTCAGAGAGAGAAGTATGGTTCAGAGAGAGAGAGAAGTATGGTTCAGAGAGAGAAGAAGTATGGTTCAGAGAGAGAAGAAGTATGGTTCAGAGAGAGAGAGAAGTAAGGTTCAGAGAGAGAAGAAGTATGGTTCAGAGAGAGAAGAAGTATGGTTCAGAGAGAGAAGTATGGTTCAGAGAGAGAAGTATGGTTCAGAGAGAGAGAAGTATGGTTGAGAGAGAGAGAAGTATGGTTCAGAGAGAGAGTAGTATGGTTCAGAGAGAGAGTAGTATGGTTCAGAGAGAGAGTAGTATGGTTCAGAGAGAGAGAAGTATGGTTCAGAGAGAGAAGTATGGTTCAGAGAGAGAGAAGTATGGTTCAGAGAGTGAGAAGTATGGTTCAGAGAGAGAAGTATGGTTCAGAGAGAGAGAAGTATGGTTCAGAGAGAGAAGTATGGTTCAGAGAGAGAGTGGTATGGTTCAGAGAGAGAGAAGTATGGTTCAGAGAGAGAGTAGTATGGTTCAGAGAGAGAGTAGTATGGTTCAGATAGAGAGAAGTATGGTTCAGAGAGAGAAGTATGGCTCAGAGAGAGAGAAGTATGGTTCAGAGAGAGAGAAGTATGCTTCAGAGAGAGAGTAGTATGGTTCAGAGAGAGAGTAGTATGGTTCAGAGAGAGAGAAGTATGGTTCAGAGAGAGAGA
>NC_092091.1:72616075-72626238 GCF_045679555.1 Salvelinus alpinus
CCCTATTATTTTTATTTCTACTTTGCACATTCTTCCACTGCAAATCTACCATTCCAGTGTTTTACTTGCTATATTGTATTTACCTCGCCACCATGGCCTTTTTTTGCATTTACCTCCCTTATCTCACCCCATTTGCTCACATTGTATATAGACTTATTTTTATACTGTATTATTGACTGTATGTTTTGTTTATTCCATGTGTAACTCTGTGTTGTTGTATGTGTCGCACTGCTTTGCTTTATCTTGGCCAGGTCGCAGTCAACTAGCCTACCTGGTTAAACAAAGGTGAAATAAATAAAAATATATAAAAAATAAACACACACACATGGTATGTTTTCACACACATTTCCATCCCATTACGTGGGGTGCTGATTCGTGAGGTGTGTTTTATTGCAGCGAGTGTGTGTGTGTGTGTGTGTGTGTGTGTGTGTGTGAGTGTGTGTCTGTGTGTCATCGAGTTGTATTGGAGGAGGCAGACTGTGTGTGTCATCACATACACCCGCCGCGTCGTCATAGCTATCCGCGGTCGCGTGTGTCCGCACCTCCCTCTCGGCGATGATTTCTGCACCCTCGAAGGTGGAGAAGGATCCTTTTGTGGCGAGTGGTGGTTGTTCACTTCAAACTAGGTGGTCAGGTGCGTGTGGACAAAGCATCGTCTCGAAGAGGTGTTTGCTGGCGATGACAGTCAGCCATAGCTGAAGTATGACAACATGTTAAAGATGACTTGCATAACGTATCTGTGAAGGCAGGTGATAGGATATGTACAATACATTGGGTTCCATTGAAATGTCTTGAGTATTCTTGTCTTTTCCCAGGCTAAGGTTTAACTCATACAAACACACAACCGTGTATAACACACACACACACACATAAATAAACATAAATACACATCCATGCTTATCAGAAAATCAGGATGTGAGCGATGCCTGGTTTTCCCAGCCAGGGAGTTTCCTCACCGCGGCCCCTTTCAGCATGTTTGGCAGTGTGTGTGTGTGAGGTGTGTGTGAGAGGTGTGTGTGTGTGTGTGAGGTGTGTGTGTTTGTGTGTGAGAGGTGTGTGTGTGTGTGCGTGTGCGTGTGTATGTGTTTTTTGTGTATCGTCCTGCCTGCTGCGTTTGAAGTAACCCCCCCCTCGTCTGTCTCTCTCTTCCCCCTTCATTCCTTGAATCTAAAAACACCAGCTAACGTTGTTTACCTTCTAGCAGGTCACAGCAGCCTGGGCTGGGTTTGGTTCACACCTTCAAACACACTCAAACACACACTCTCTCTCTCTTTGAGGTGAGGGCGGAGTAGAGCACGGTGAGAAAAGACATTTGCATGTTTCATTCACAAAGTCTGTCATATTTTCCATTGCTGTATAAAGCAATATTTTCCATTCTGACAACAGCTAGTGTCACCCTGCCTCAGACCTGTCACCTGGCAGGGGTCAGCGAGCGACAAGCAGAAGGTCAGTATTATTAATGCACATTATCAGGATACAGTTTCCATCCTCTTTAAGATCCTCCATCTACAACTCATCTATACAACTCATCTATACATTTCCTCTATACAACTCCTCTATACAACTCATCTATACAACTCCTCTATACAACTCATCTATACAACTCATCTATACAACTCATCTATACAACTCATCTATACAACTCATCTATACAACTCCTCTATACAACTCATCTATACAACTCATCTATACAACTCCTCTATACAACTCATCTATACAACTCATCTATACAACTCATCTTTACAACTCCTCTATACAACTCCTCTATACAACTCATCTATACAACTCCTCTATACAACTCCTCTATACAACTCATCTACACAACTCATCTATACAACTCCTCTATACAACTCCTCTATACAACTCCTCTATACAACTCCTCTATACAACTCATCTATACAACTCCTCTATACAACTCATCTATACAACTCCTCTATACAACTCCTCTATACAACTCCTCTATACAACTCCTCTATACAACTCCTCTATACAACTCCTCTATACAACTCCTCTATACAACTCATCTATACAACTCATCTATACAACTCCTCTATACAACTCATCTACACAACTCCTCTATACAACTCCTCTATACAACTCCTCTATACAACTCATCTATACAACTCATCTATACAACTCCTCTATACAACTCATCTATACAACTCCTCTATACAACTCATCTATACAACTCATCTATACAACTCCTCTATACAACTCAATACAATCTACCAGTCATCTGTGTGTGTCTCTCCCTGAGAGAGACAGGCCGTGCTCATCCTTCCCCAGTATAGGCCTCTCCCGGCTGGGCTTGCCGGGGCTTGCCCGCTCCCCTCTCCCCCGTACCTCCTCCCCTCGCCTGGGTGATTTATCTGACGTCTGGCTGCGGGAGCTTTAATTGCTGACTTGCCCACACTGACAGGTGGGTCCAGGCTGTTTGATATCCATCGCTGTGATCTTAGAGAGCGAGAGCGAGAGGTAACTGCGGGCTAGCTATGAGAGAGCTTGAGAGCTTGATAAACTCTCATATCTATTGGGTGAAATACCACAATGTGCAATCACAGCAGCAAGATGTGTGACCTGTTGCCACAAGAAAAGGGCAAGCAGTGAAGAACAAACACCATTGTAAATACAACCTATATTTATGTTTATTTATTTTCCCTTTTGTGCTTTATCAATTTGCATATCATTACAACACTGTATATATACATAAAATGACATTTTAAATGTCTTCATTATTTTGGAACTTTTGTTAGTGTAATGTTTACTATAAATGTTTTATTGTTTATTTCACTTTTGTTTATTATCCATGTCACTTTCTCTGGCAATGTAAACATACACTACCGTTCAAAAGTTTGGAGTCACTTAGAAATGTCCTTGTTTTTTTAAAGAAAAGCACATTTTTTATCAATTAAAATAACATAACATTTATCCGAAATACAGTGTAGACATTGTTAGTGTTGTAAAGAGCAGATTTTTTATGGAATATCTACATACAGAGGCCCATTATCAGCAACCATCACTCCCGTGTTCCAATGGCACGTTGCGTTAGCTAATCCAAGTTTATCATTTTAAAAGGCTAATTGATCATTAGAAAACCCTTTTGCAATGATGTTAGCACAGCTGAAGACTGTTTTCCTGATTAAAGAAGCAATAAACCTGTCCTTCTCTAGACTAGTTGAGTATCTGGAGCATCAGCATTTTTGGGTTCGATTACAGGCTCAAAATGGCCAGAAACAAAGACTTTCTTCTGAAACTAGTCAGTCTATTCTTGTTCTGAGACATGAAGGCTATTCCATGCGAGAAATTGCCAAGAAACTGAAGATCTCGCACAACGCTGTGTACTACTCCCTTCACAGAACAGCGCAAACTGGCTCTAACCAGAATAGAAAGAGGAGTGGGAGGCCCCGGTGCACAACTGAGCAAGAGGACAAGTACATTAGAGTGTCTAGTTTGAGAAACAGACACCTCACAAGTGCTCAACTGGCAGCTTCATTAAATAGTACCCTCAAAACATCAGTCTCAACGTCAACAGTGAAGAGGCGACTGGAGTCGCCTCTTCACTGTTGATATTGAGACTGGACAGAGGAACTCTGCCTAGAAGGCCAACATCCCGGAGTCGCCTCTTCACTGTTGACATTGAGACTGGTGTTTTGCGGGTACTATGTGTGTGTGTACATGCTAGGTCAGTATGTGTATACATGGTAGGTCAGTATGTGTATACATGGTAGGTCAGTATGTGTGTACATGGTAGGTAAGTATGTGTGTACATGGTAGGTCAGTATGTGTGTACATGGTAGATCAGTATGTGTATACATGGTAGATCACTATGTGTATATATGGTAGGTCACTATGTGTGTACATGGTAGGTCACTATGTGTATACATGGTAGGTCAGTATGTGTATACATGGTAGGTCAGTATGTGTGTACATGGTAGGTCAGTACGTGTGTACATGGTAGGTCAGTATGTGTATACATGGTAGGTAACTATGTGTACATGGTAGGTCAGTATGTGTGTACATGGTAGGTCAGTATGTGTATACATGGTAGGTCAGTATGTGTGTACATGGTAGGTCAGTATGTGTATACATGGTAGGTCAGTATGTGTGTACATGGTAGGTCAGTACGTGTGTACATGGTAGGTCAGTATGTGTATACATGGTAGGTAACTATGTGTACATGGTAGGTCAGTATGTGTGTACATGGTAGATCAGTATGTGTATACAAGGTAGGTCAGTATGTGTGTACATGGTAGGTCAGTATGTGTATACATGGTAGGTCAGTATGTGTATACATGGTAGGTCAGTATGTGTATACATGATAGGTTAGTATGTGTGTACATGGTTGGTAAGTATGTGTGTACATGGTATGTCAGTATGTGTGTACATGGTAGGTCAGTATGTGTATACATGGTAGGTAAGTATGTGTGTACATGGTAGGTCAGTATGTGTGTATATGGTAGATCAGTATGTGTGTACATGGTAGGTCAGTATGTGTGACAGTAACTGAATACTGTCAGTAAAAAAAGTGTGGGATTGGGATTTCACCTATGAGTGAGTGGTGGGGGAGAGAAGAAATATATGGAGGAAAGAGAGGGAGACAGGGAAGAGGAGAGAGTGAGTAATGTGGGGGTTGAGAGATAGAGAGTAGATAGGGAGAGAGACAAGGAGAGAAGGAGAAATGTGAGGTTTGAAACAAGGAGAAAGGGAGGGAGAGGAAAGAGAACAGAAAGAGAGATAGGAAGAAGATGGGGATAGAGATGAAAGCAGTAGATAACAACCCATTGAAGATAGATAACAACCTATTTAAGACCGATAATAACCCATTGAAGATCGATAATAACCCATTGAAGATAGATAACAACACATTGAAGATCGATAACAACCTATTGAAGATCGATAACAACCTATTGAAGATAGATAATAACCCATTGAAGATAGATAACAACCTATTGAAGATAGATAACAACCTATTGAAGATCGATAACAACCCATTGAAGATAGATAACAACCCATTGAAGATAGATAACAACCCATTGAAGATAGATAACAACCCATTGAAGATAGATAACAACCCATTGAAGATAGATAACAACCTATTGAAGATAGATAACAACCCATTGAAGATAGATAACAACCTATTGAAGATAGATAACAACCCATTGAAGATAGATAACAACCCATTGAAGATCGATAACAACCCATTGAAGATAGATAATAACACATTGAAGATAGATAATAACACATTGAAGATAGATAATAACACATTGAAGATCGATAATAACACATTGAAGATAGATAACAACCCATTGAATATAGATAACAACCTATTGAAGATAGATAACAACCTATTGAAGATAGATAACAACCCATTGAAGATAGATAATAACACATTGAAGATAGATAATAACCCATTGAAGATAGATAACAACCCATTGAAGATAGATAACAACCTATTGAAGATAGATAATAACCCATTGAAGATAGATAATAACACATTGAAGATAGATAATAACCCATTGAAGATAGATAATAACCCATTGAAGATAGATAATAACCCATTGAAGATAGATAACAACCTATTGAAGATAGATAACAACCCATTGAAGATAGATAATAACCCATTGAAGATAGATAACAACCCATTGAAGATAGATAACAACCTATTGAAGATAGATAACAACCTATTGAATATAGATAACAACCTATTGAAGATAGATAACAACCCATTGAAGATAGATAATAACCCATTGAAGATAGATAACAACCCATTGAAGATAGATAATAACCCATTGAAGATAGATAACAACCCATTGAAGATAGATAACAACCCATTGAAGATAGATAACAACCCATTGAAGATAGATAACAACCCATTGAAGATAGATAACAACCCATTGAAGATAGATAACAACCCATTGAAGATAGATAACAACCCATTGAAGATAGATAACAACCCATTGAAGATAGATAACAACCCATTGAAGATAGATAACAACCTATTGAAGATAGATAACAACCCATTGAATATAGATAACAACCCATTGAAGATAGATAATAACCCATTGAAGATAGATAATAACCCATTGAAGATAGATAACAACCCATTGAAGATAGATAATAACCCATTGAAGACAGATAACAACCCATTGAAGATAGATAACAACCCATTGAAGATAGATAACAACCCATTGAAGATAGATAACAACCCATTGAAGACAGATAACAACCCATTGAAGATAGATAACAACCCATTGAAGATAGATAATAACCTATTGAAGAAAGATAACAACCTATTGAAGATAGATAACAACCCATTGAAGATAGATAACAACCCATTGAAGATAGATAACAACCTATTGAAGATAGATAACAACCCATTGAAGATAGATAATAACCCATTGAAGATAGATAATAACCTATTGAAGAAAGATAACAACCCATTGAAGATAGATAACAACCCATTGAAGATAGATAACAACCCATTGAATATAGATAACAACCCATTGAAGATAGGACACAACCCATTGAAGACAGATAACAACCCATTGAAGACAGATAACAACCCATTGAATATAGATAACAACCCATTGAAGATAGATAATAACCCATTGAAGATAGATAATAACCCATTGAAGATAGAAACCACCCATTGAAGATAGATAACAACCCATTGAAGATAGGACACAACCCATTGAAGATAGATAACAACCCATTGAAGATAGATAACAACCCATTGAAGATAGGACACAACCCATTGAAGATAGATAATAACCCATTGAAGATAGATAACAACCCATTGAAGACAGATAACAACCCATTGAAGATAGATAACAACCCATTGAAGATAGATAACAACCCATTGAAGATAGATAACAACCCATTGAAGATAGATAACAACCCATTGAAGATAGATAACAACCCATTGAAGATAGATAACAACCCATTGAAGATAGATAATAACCCATTGAAGATAGATAACAACCCATTGAAGATAGATAACAACCCATTGAAGATAGATAATAACCCATTGAAGATAGATAACAACCCATTGAAGATAGATAACAACCCATTGAAGATAGATAACAACCCATTGAAGATAGATAACAACCCATTGAAGACAGATAACAACCCATTGAAGATAGATAACAACCCATTGAAGATAGATAATAACCCATTGAAGATAGATAACAACCCATTGAAGACAGATAACAACCCATTGAAGATAGATAACAACCCATTGAAGATAGATAACAACCCATTGAAGATAGATAACAACCCATTGAAGATAGATAATAACCCATTGAAGATAGATAATAACCCATTGAAGATAGATAACAACCCATTGAAGATAGATAATAACCTATTGAAGAAAGATAACAACCTATTGAAGATAGATAACAACCCATTGAATATAGATAACAACCCATTGAAGATAGATAACAACCTATTGAAGATAGATAACAACCCATTGAAGATAGATAATAACCCATTGAAGATAGATAATAACCTATTGAAGAAAGATAACAACCCATTGAAGATAGATAACAACCCATTGAAGATAGATAACAACCCATTGAATATAGATAACAACCCATTGAAGATAGGACACAACCCATTGAAGACAGATAACAACCCATTGAAGACAGATAACAACCCATTGAATATAGATAACAACCCATTGAAGATAGATAATAACCCATTGAAGATAGATAATAACCCATTGAAGATAGAAACCACCCATTGAAGATAGATAACAACCCATTGAAGATAGGACACAACCCATTGAAGATAGATAACAACCCATTGAAGATAGATAACAACCCATTGAAGATAGGACACAACCCATTGAAGATAGATAATAACCCATTTAAGATAGATAATAACCCATTGAAGATAGAAACCACCCATTGAAGATAGATAACAACCCATTGAAGATAGAAACCACCCATTGAAGACAGATAACAACCCATTGAAGATAGATAACAACTCATTGAAATTGACCAGAAATGAATGGATTTCACCACAGAATGTGCTTTCCTTTTAGGGAATAGTGAACCTACTGTATAAACGATTCAAAATTATCTTATCAGGTCCTTACATGTGGTGCTTTGCCAAATGTGTCATAAACCTTTTCTATCCTCTATATAGCATATTTTCTTACAAATTATTTGTGCGGCATCTATGAAGGCATTATAAAGAGTTTATTGAGGCTTATAATGGAGTTATGAAGGCTTCATATGGCTCCGTTAAAATGGGTTATATTCTACTGGAGTTATTGTGCAGGATTGGTTCTCTCGCTGGGTGAATTTATGATGACCATCCAGCCTCATTGATCTACTAATCTGAGAGGGTTGGGGAGCTGAAAGAGTCTCATTTAGTTAAAATCATTACCCATGTTACAAGATGGATAGAGCTTTAGGCAGGGAGAGGAGAGAGGGGGAGGGTGAGAGGGGGTTGAGGAAGGGTGGCGGACCGTTCAAAATGAGTTTGTGAAGATCCAGCTGAAATGGATGTGCTATTGGTCACACACGGTGGTATCTTGGACACACACATACGTATAATACACACACACTCATATATGCACACAAAAACACACACACACATGCACTCCATACACACACCACACACAGTGGAATCCTGGACACACACACACTGCGGAGGTGGGAGCCGCCCTGCTCTACTCCCGCAGAGGGAAGTCTTCACTGGGATCAATAGTGCTTGGTGAGTGATGTATCGACTGAGGTGGGGAGACGGGGTGGGTGAGAGATGAGTTCAATATACTTCAATTTACCCTCACTTGCTTTAATTACTTCCACCATATAGATATAGCCTGGGAGTTAGAAGGGGGGGGGTGTTTGTGTGTGTGTGTGTGTGTGTGTGTGTGTGTGTGTGTGTGTGTGTGTGTGTGTGTGTGTGTGTGTGTGTGTGTGTGTGTGTGTGTGTGTGTGTGTGTGTGTGTGTGTGTGTGTGTGTGCGTGTGTGCGTGTGTGTGCGTGCGTGTGTGTTATAAGGGAAGGAGAGTGTACCTTCCTATCCTCCCTATATGGCTAGGGAAACCCCCCACTGTCTTTCCCATAGTCCTGGGGTTAGTAGTATCACTAGCAGTATTCATGAATGTTTGTTGTACCATGGCATCACAGTTCGGCTGTTTAATATTTCACTGTGCATATTATTACTGCTGAAGGCTGCTGTTTTGTGTCTTTATGTTGTTGGGGGATTGAAGATAAGGGAGTTGTTGGAATTAGATATTAGGTGAAGTTAGGAGGTCAACGATGGTAAAATTATCATACTGATTTAAGTGCAAACGACTAGAAATGATTGGGCAGTGAGATGAGGATGAAAGTAGATTTTAGAGGGCTGGCAAGCAGCAATATTGAGCCTTGTGAATGTACTGCTCTCTCTTTCTCTCTCTCTGTCTCCGTCTCTCTCTGTCTCTCTGTCTCTGTCTCTCTCTGTCTCTCTGTCTCTGTCTCTCTGTCTCTCTCTGTCTCTCTCTCTCTCTCTCTCTCTCTCTCTCTCTCTCTCTCTCTCTCTCTCTCTCTCTCTCTCTCAATGTCTCGCACTCAATGTATCTCTCCCTCTCTCCCTCCCTCTGTCCAGCTCCTTCACAATCCCCTGTCTCTCCCTCTGTCTCTTCTCGGTCGGATAAGGTAATGGATGTCTCTCTTCCTTTTAAGATTTCAATAGGACATTTGGAACTGAATCCATAGCATTGACATGGTCCCATGTTCACAATAAGCCATGCAAATGAGTTTCTACAACGAGGCTGCACACACACAAATACAAGCACACACCCTTTACACACAGTCCTCTGGGGAACTGTTTGACAATCACTTCTCCTCCTTCTGTTTAATCTCTCTATTTAGACACATAAAAGGAACGTTAAGAGTCGGTTTAGATGCCGGTGTGTGAAGAAATGTCTGTTTTTAATGCTGAGCAACACAACGCAACAACTGTTCTTGTGATCTTGAAAGCAACGCATATGCCAAACGCTAATTATCGTGTGTGTGTGTGTGTGTGTGTGTGTGTGTGTGTGTGTGTGTGTGTGTGTGTGTGTGTGTGTGTGTGTGTGTGTGTGTGTGTGTGTGTGTGTGTGTGTGTGTGTGTGTGTGTGTGTGTGTGTGTGTGTGTGTGTGTGTGTGTGTGCGTGCGTGTGTGTTATA
>NC_092091.1:72626338-72641338 GCF_045679555.1 Salvelinus alpinus
AAGGGAAGGAGAGTGTACCTTCCTATCCTCCCTATATGGCTAAGGAAACCCCCCACTGTCTTTCCCATAGTCCTGGGGCTAGTAGTATCACTAGCAGTATTCATGAATGTTTGTTGTACCATGGCATCACAGTTCGGCTGTTTAATATTTCACTGTGCATATTATTACTGCTGAAGGCTGCTGTTTTGTGTCTTTATGTTGTTGGGGGATTGAAGATAAGGGAGTTGTTGGAATTAGATATTAGGTGAAGTTAGGAGGTCAACGATGGTAAAATTATCATACTGATTTAAGTGCAAACGACTAGAAATGATTGGGCAGTGAGATGAGGATGAAAGTAGATTTTAGAGGGCTGGCAAGCAGTAATATTGAGCCTTGTGAATGTACTGCTCTCTCTTTCTCTCTCTCTGTCTCCATCTCTCTCTGTCTCTCTGTCTCTGTCTCTCTCTGTCTCTCTGTCTCTCTGTCTCTCTCTGTCTCTCTGTCTGTCTCTCTCTCTCTCTCTCTCTCTCTCTCTCTCTCTCTCTCTCTCTCTCTCTCTCTCTCAATGTCTCGCACTCAATGTATCTCTCCCTCTCTCCCTCCCTCTGTCCAGCTCCTTCTCAATCCCCTGTCGCTCCCTCTGTCTCTTCTCGGTCGGATAAGGTAATGGATGTCTCTCTTCCTTTTAAGATTTTAATAGGACATTTGGGACTGAATCCATAGCATTGACATGGTCCCATGTTCACAATAAGCCATGCAAATTAGTTTCTACAACGAGGCTGCACACACACAAATACACGCACACACCCTTTACACACAGTCCTCTGGGGAACTGTTTGACAATCACTTCTCCTCCTTCTGTTTAATCTCTCTATTTAGACACATAAAAGGAACGTTAAGAGTCGGTTTAGTTGCCGGTGTGTGAAGAAATGTCTGTTTTTAATGCTGAGCAACACAACGCAACAACTGTTCTTGTGATCTTGAAAGCAACGCATATGCCAAACGCTAATTATCGTGTGTGTGTGCGTGTGTGTGTGTGTGTGTGTGTGTGTGTGTGTGTGTGTGTGTGTGTGTGTGTGTGTGTGTGTGTGTGTGTGTGTGTGTGTGTGTGTGTGTGTGTGTGTGTGTGTGTGTGTGTGTGTTCACTGAGGCTGCTCGGAACACCTGGTTCCAGGGGACTGTTTACCTGAAGCTTGTGTTAGCTAGGAAGGCAGCCAGGAAGGTAAGACTGGAACCTTTAAATGAGTGTAAAATGAGCTCTGCCAAATGGAAGTTCAACCCTAATGTTAACCTCTTAATGAGGAAGTAAAGGGTCATATGTCCAATGTATTCTTTCCTATCGTTTTACCTTCATCCTGTCTTTTGTCGGTATCTCTCTTTTTTTCTTTATTTGATCCCTTTCTTTCTCTTGTTATGGTAGCGTGACCACGCAGGTGTGTGGTAGGACACCTTGGACTTGAGAAGTCACCAGAAAAACTCACTTTCAACATCCACCTAGCGATGGGAAATAGTTAGCCTACGTGATTATTCCACTTGATTTGGGTTTCCCCCCTATTTCCTCTGTTGGTTTGACAGTGTGTTGTGATCCTGTGTACCTGACTTCACGCGTGATTTACCTCATTGGTCCTGGTCTTCACCTTGGTAGCATCCCAAAATGGCTCCCTATTCCCTATATAGTGCACTACTTTTGACCAAAGCCCTATTGGGCCCTTGTCAAAACTAGAGAATAGGATGCCATTTGAGACACAGCCCTTGGTTTTTTCCCCTTCCCTAGGTCTAATTTGTGGTTGTATATAATTATATTTTGGTTTGAGGGTAAAAACAGCCATTATGCAGCTACTTGACATTGCCTCAATACTCCATGTTCTAGTTATGAAGTAATGACAGAGGCAGAGATGTACAATGTACATTTAGTCTTTGATAGTTCATTCTCCCTCATTGGATTCTGTTTAGGGCAGAGTTGATTCTGGAGTGTGTTTAAACTCAGAATATGTTGGACATCTTGAAGTTTAAGTGTTTTGGTACCAGCCCCAACCTCACTACCATCTATAGAGCAGACCAAGAGAGGGGAGATCAGAGGTGTGTGTGTGCTTCCGTGTGTGGTGTGTGTGTGTGTGTGTGTACATGCTTTGACGAGTGCAGGAGGAACACCTGTGCGGTCTGCTTTAGCTGCAGATATGGAGGGAGAGATCACTGACTTCCACACCTGCCTGGTAAGAACAACACACACACACGCACACACAATCACGCAATGGAATATGGGGATTTATCTATTCCAACTTGAACATCATGACATGGCAGGCTCTGATGTTTCTCTCTGTCTCTCTCTTTCATTCCATCTGCACCCAAGCGTGCAAGCTGCACACACGCACACACACACGCACACACACACATACACACACACACACACACACTGCACAGACAAACACATTAACCAACATCCTTGGAGAATGCTTTGTGTTTCCTTTAAGGACATGTCTCAGTGTTACTGTGAAAGTAACTCAGAGCTGCACCACTTCTAGAAAACAACCTAGACCGTACAGGTAACACAGATATGGACTCTAGTTCACTCATCTCTTCTAGAGATCAGCCTAGACCATACAGGTAACACAGATATGGACTCTAGTTCACTCATCTCTTCTAGAGAACAACCTAGACCGTACAGGTAACACAGATATGGACTCTAGTTCACTCCTCTCTTCTAGAGAACAACCTAGACCGTACAGGTAACACAGATATGGACTCTAGTTCACTCCTCTCTTCTAGAGAACAACCTAGACCGTACAGGTAACACAGATATGGACTCTAGTTCACTCCTCTCTTCTAGAGAACAACCTGGACCGTACAAGTAACACAGATATGGACTCTAGTTCACTCCTCTCTTCTAGAGAACAACCTAGACCGTACAGGTAACACAGATATGGACTCTAGTTCACTCCTCTCTTCTAGAGAACAACCTAGACCGTACAGGTAACACAGATATGGACTCTAGTTCACTCCTCTCTTCTAGAGAACAACCTAGACCGTACAGGTAACACAGATATGGACTCTAGTTCACTCCTCTCTTCTAGAGAACAACCTAGACCGTACAGGTAACACAGATATGGACTCTAGTTCACTCCTCTCTTCTAGAGAACAACCTAGACCGTACAGGTAACACAGATATGGACTCTAGTTCACTCCTCTCTCAGATCCTCTGGTGGTTGGTTGTCGAGAGGTGTGATTCTTTCTTCAGGGAAGGGAAAACCCCACTTAGAGGACAGACAGACAGACAGACACAGACAGACAGACAGACAGACAGACAGACAGACAGACAGACAGACAGACAGACAGACAGACAGACAGACAGAGAGACAGAGAGACAGAGAGACAGAGAGACAGAGAGACAGAGAGACAGAGAGACAGAGAGACAGAGAGAGAGAACCACACACACACACACGCACACACACAAACAGCAGCAGCAGTCAAAGGCTCCCAGTCAGGAGAACCCCTGGCTCACCATCACAGACATTCAGAGATCACACATAGGTGGCTACACACACACACACACATAGACACACACACAGACACACACAGACACACACACAGACACACATACGCACACACAGGTACATCAAATACTGTACCTTACACTCACATTTATCTTTCTCCCCTCTAAAAAATATCTTCAAAGGCCTGTCTACACAGAGAACACAACCATGACTGACATACACAACTTTTTGTTCCCCACTCACAACCCCACCTGTTTTGGGATGGCTTTAAGTCATAGCTGCCTCTCTCTCATCTCAATGCTGGTACTCAGACACCATCCCCTCTCAGTTCTCAAACACTACACCCCTATCAAGGTGGGATTCTTTTGGAAAAGGTGCGTTCAACACACCCTGAACCCGTGTCCTTTGACAAGTTACATTGTATCAATGTGGCTGCTGCATGCTCTTGAACGAAGCCAAACGGGGCCAACACACACACCCACGCCCAGGAGGTTGAATCACAAAGAGGATCCGCCGCACCATAACTAGAAGGACTGAAACACAAAGCCTTGCGCTGCCAGTCAGTGTCTCTCATAGGAAGGAAGGAGGGAGGGGGACTGTCTGTCTGGATGACTTAATGCTTTTCTTTCCCTCCGTCCCGCTCCCGCGTTCCTCCCTTCATTCCAGGAGGGATAGGTGTTTACTGTGGTACAGTGCAGTTTTCTTTCCCTCCGTCCCGCTCCCGCGTTCCTCCCATCATTCCAGGAGGGATAGGTGTTTACTGTGCCACAGTGCAGTGCCCCACCATGCATAAGTAGAGATGTCCCAAATGACACCCTATTCCCTGTATAGTGCACTAGTTTTGAACAGTCCACATGTGTACAAGCTGAATCTCAAGTGGCACACTATCCCCCATATAGTTAAAACGTTTTTTACAAGAGCCAAGTGAATAGTGTGGGTTCTAGTCAAAAGAAGTGCACACTATATGACGTATGGGCTCTCGTCAAAATAAGTGCACTAGATAGGGACTAGGATGCCATTTGAGACTGTCTGTGTCTGTCTCACATCTCTCTAGGACGGCGGTCAGAGCTGCGACATGAGAGAGCTGCTGGATAGGGAAGTAGCTTTGAGGTCGTATTGTTTGTATTGGAGGTGAATGGATCGTTCAGAGCAGGTGTCACCCTCAAAGACAAATGATTGTAGACCCAAGGGAACGAAATAGACATAGCGACAGTACAGGGTTGAGGACAGAGGAGCGGGGGGTGAATTATCTCAGTGATTTTAAAACATCATTTTCATGTATGTCATTTTAACATCTCTGAGACATCAATGCTAAAATTAACTCAGACAGCATGTGATAACTTAATAACCTCTCGATAACCAATAAGAGTTAATATTCCCCTGTTTTTCCAGTCTGAAACATGCAATATATAAACGTTTATACATTGCCTATATATATTTAAAATGTCAGCTTATGTGGCATATATTTTAAATGTCACTTTTGACATCATCTAATTAATCAATAAGGCCCGAGGAGGTGTGGTATATGGCCAATATACCACGGCTAAGGGCTGTGTCCAGGCACTCCGCTTTGCGTCGTGCTTAAGAACAGCCCTTAGCCGTGGTATATTGGCCATATATCACAAACCCCTAAGGTGCCTTATTGCTATTATAAACTGGTTACCAACGTAATTAGAGCAGTAAAAATAAATGTTTTGTCATACCCGTGGTATATGGTCTGATATAGCACGGCTGTCAACCAATCAGCATTCAGGGCTGGAACCACCCAGTTTATAATAGTAATCAGACCATGTTTCAGTACTACTGTATGTTATTGTATTTGTATGAAGAAGACAGACCAGTGTATCTGAAGTGTTAACAGGTTTATTCCTCACTGGAACCCAGTGGAACTCTGGCTCTTTCTGATGACATAAGAGAAACATGTACGCCCCCGATGATGACAAGCTCGGGAATAGTGACAACGCGGCCTTATACATTGTCTAAATAAAAACTCCTAGGACAAGACTTTCTTCAGTCTGTTTGAAAGGACATGTCAAATGCAGTACTTTACACAGTGGCACAAAATACATCTCTGATGGCTTATTTTTAATATCTTATGTATACCTGTAAAAAATATATTCTCAAAATAAATAAATATATAAAATAAATATATGTCCCAGAAAAATGCATAAATAAAAAAAACTGAAACAGGATAAGGTTATTTTGTAAGTCTTTTTTTTCTTCTCGTCCATGCTCGTTGCTCGTGTCAGGGAATAGAATGCAGTCACGAAAGGTTCAGAACAGAATTCCTTCACAAGTCTTCTAGAGTGTTTCGTCAAAACAGTCCACCTGGTGTACCACAGAAGAACACAAAGTCTACACTCCGCTGGAGGACCATCCACTCTTCTTCTCCTACTCCCATTTCACTACAGTCAGATTGACCAATCAGAATCTCAGAAGCCACTCAGGGGGTGGTGAAGAAGAACCATCTGGAAAGATGACATCAGCAGCTCTGGAGGTGATCCCTTCACCTTCCAACACGATGCTCAAAACAAAGATGGCCACCAGGCCAGCCTCTCTTTTGGCCAAAAAGCCCCTAATAAACACCTGTACTCCTTTCTCCTGGGGCTGCACCGGGGACCACAAGGCCTGGCTTCACACATATTTCCTATCCACCCCACAGCCCCCAAGCGACCTTTCCTCCATTTTGTTTCCATAGGAAGCCATAGGGAGACTGACGATATGCAGACCCTTCATAGGAGAGTACTGAGAGTCACGGTGCAGTGTACTGGGTGTGTAGCGTCGCAGGGACCAACACACTCCCACTGGGTCTCAGCTGTGGCCCAGGACCTCTCTGTAGAGTTCGGGTACACGGTCGGGATCTACGGGCCTGGGCAGGAAGTGGGTAAAGCGCTGGTGTCGCCGGGAGCGGGCGCCGTCCCTGGACGTGCCGTCCTTGTTGAGCGCCACGAAGTAGTGCGCTCCCCGGTCACCGTGTCTGTAGAGGTTGGATGAGTACGTGTTGTACCAGTTCTCCTCAAACTGCTCCCGGAAGACGCACTCGGCTGTCAGCTTCTCCTAGAGAGAGACAGAGCGAGAGAGAGAGAGAGGGAGGGAGAGGAGAGAGAAGAGAGAGTTGATTAGTGAAATGTTACACAACAGAGCAGTGTTATCTCAGTGTCAATGCTCACACACAAATACACACTTCCTTGCAGAACAAAATGTATGCCACCTGCTGGTTGGTCATATCTTATCACCCTCCCAGATGAACAGGACAATAGAGGAGGCAGAGGAATTCTCTCTTTCAGTTGATGCTGAATAGTAACCTCTGTTATTACCTCCTACACAGAGATGCCCATGAGAATGGAGAAGCAGCACTGAATACAAGAGACATCATATGTAGCCTACAGTTTATCAGTCTATGTAGACTTTATGTAGGCAGTATGAAGGGTATATGTAGGCAGTATGCAGGCAGTATGAAGGGTATATGTAGGCAGTATGAAGGGTATATGTAGACAGTATGAAGGGTATATGTAGGCAGTATGCAGGCAGTATGAATGGTATATGTAGGCAGTATGCAGGCAGTATGAAGGGTATATGTAGGCAGTATGAAGGGTATATGTAGACAGTATGAAGGGTATATGTAGGCAGTATGCAGGCAGTATGAAGGGTATATGTAGGCAGTATGCAGGGTATATGTAGGCAGTATGAAGGGTATATGTATTCAGTAGGTATGCATTAGGCAGTATGAAGGCAGTGCGCAGGCAGTATGAAGGGTATAAATAGGCAGTGTGAAGGGTGTATGTATTCAGTAGGTATGTGTTAGGCAGTATGAAGAGTATATGTAGGCCGTATGAAGGGTATATGTAGGCAGTGTGAAGGGTGTATGTTTTCAGTAGGTATGCATTAGGCAGTATAAAGAGTATATGAAGGCAGTATGAAGGGTATATGTAGGCAGCATGTAGGCTATATACTAATGTAAATACTTACAGAGCCGTAGAGGTCTCCCTTGCTGTTCATGCCCAGGTATAATCCACTGTCCACCCCACGGATGCTCACCATCCCCACAGCCAAGCTGATGAACTCCAAAATACCTGCACATCAAACCAGCAGGACAACATTAGATTAACATCACATATTATGATATCACAAGTCACAAGGCCATGAGTTCAGCCAGTCATTGAGGGATATATTGTTCAATGCTTAGTACTGAATTCATACTCTTATGTCTATCATGGAAGCTGTTATCAGTAGGCATTATTTGCTATCTTGCTGATAAGAAGGTCAGTTATGAAAGGTAAAGAAATTCTGCCAATCTATTCTCCATTGAGGAAATGAATTGTGTTGCAATATGTGCGAACATATTATGGGGTGTCTGAAATAGTAACTATGGTACAAAAACACATGCACACATTATAGATTAGACAGGATGCAATAGGTATATGTGTCCATAATCATAACATTATAATATTCATAATATAAATAGAATTAGTCTATTCAGAATCATATTCAGAATACTAAGAATAACAATGATAATTATAATCCTTATACTACTGCCATAACTGTATAATAACTGCATTATTGCACCGAAATATTTTCTGATGCCTTACCAAATCTGCTATGGTCTTTCCTGGTGCCTTGCACTGTGCCATCGGGCAGTATCTCGAGGTGGAACCCGGTCCTGCAGTACAGCTGCCTCCTCCGTAGAATCCCCTTCAGATGCGTCAGATCCGACGGCGTGCTCCGCGACAACCTCTCCGCCGACACCAGGTGCTCGCTCATCAGTCCGGGGGTGTCCCCCGCGGGCGTCAGGACAAAATGCGATCCGTGTCCGAAGCTATCCAGGCCGTGCAAGGAAAATGTACCCACCTCGCCCACTGCCCCCATCACAAAAACGATTGAAACCAGAAACAACCGCCCAGCACGCTTCACAACCAGCCGCCTTGAACCGGGTAGAAAAGTTAACGTGCTGTGCTCCTGAAAGAGGGATCCTCCTGACTCAATGTGTGTTTTTGCGCAGTCACCAAATGCGTTTTTTCTCTCTCTAGCAAGTGCGCGTTTTATTTACATCCGCATATTATCCGTTTATCCTCAGTTCAGCACATGCTCTCCTCTCTCGACCTCGGGCTACTCCCCTTTGCTCTGTTTGTTCGTCCGGGTTTTCCTCCGCTCGCAGTCGTTGATGCGGTTGCCGGGAGAGTGCTCAGCTCGTGCTCACTGCGTTCTGCAAATGAAGAGTGCGAGCGTGAGAGGAGCGCCACTTTAAATATATTCCGTATGTAAATTCCCTCTTGCCGTATGCTAATGAGGCGCTTTATAGATTTATTTTTGAAACATAACTCCTTGATCCTTGACCGTCCTCACACCTTTGATGTTCAGTTTCATCTGCATCGCCGATTATCATCATCCCATAGATGGATTATGAAAAGTACTGTAAGCGATTAGAATGGAGAACAAGTGAGAGAGAAGTCAATGAGAGTTGATCCTTTAATAAAACGCCGTGTGAATCAAGGAGATTTTCTCTATGGTGTCGCAGGGGAATGCGCAGTAGCCTACGTACAGAACACTACGACTTCCCTGGCTGGCTCCAAGTGGTTTGGTGCACTAGGCGAGTGCAGCCAGTGAAGAGGTGTGTGTGTGGGGGGGGGGGGCGTTTGTGTGTGTGTGGAAGACGTATGGCAGGTGGAGAGGCAATGGATGGGAGGGAGGGGAGAACAGAACAAGACTAGGGGATGCGGGGCGGTGCTTTGAGTTGACAACTGCACTGACTGTCAGGAGTGTTATGTTCTCCACAAATATATACCCTGCAGCAGTGTGTGTTAAGGGGGTGTGTGTTTGTGTTTCTATTGTGTGTGTATGGGTGCGTGCGCGCACGTGTTCATATAGTAGATAATTACTATCATCCTAAACGCTTTATAACCCTACGGCTCGAGTGACTCAGGTGCAGTCATTTGCTGCTGGGGGTGAGAGAAAAACTTCCCCTTCTTGTGCGTCATTTTCGCGCACAGATGTTGATTTATTGCCGCGCTTGTTTTATGTAATCCAGCGGCTGTTCCGCGGCGTGTTTAGAAACAGAACCAGCCGCACATCTGTGCAAACTGCATCACTTGACTGTCAATCTTCCACTGATCTCCTGGCCTCTTTGAACACGCTCTTCTTAATTGTGGTCTTAAAGAGGATAGGAATCAAAGACCAGAGCGATCAAAGTTGAGAGATCTTGTAAGGGGACCAACAACAGTCAGGGGGAACTTGGAGGTAGAAACCTGTTTGAACCTAGAGCTTCAAAATAGCCAGATAGGCCGAGGTTACCTGACACCGTCACCGAGAGTTCCCCCAGAAATACAACGCAATAGTTCAAGCCACTTTGCCAATATTATAAACGTTTACAAATAGACTTACTCCATTGGAGCATGTTGTGTATACAATGAATAACATCATCCCTATGTAGACTATTGTATTCGATTGATTTGGAGCATGGGACAATACGGTAGCCTACCAGCGCATCAAATAGTTCAAGCCACTTTGCCCATATTAGCGATCCTACATTTACAGATAGTCTCCAGTGTATAGGCCTATGCCCTAACATGTATTGCATTGAATTGATTCTGGCATGGGAGAATAGGGTACAGGGGAGGCAGCCAGTGACCTGAGTCTAACTGATAGGGTACAGGGCAGCAGCGCATGCAATGCATCTGCCTGGGCCTGGGAATCGACTGGTTGCAAATGACCTAGTGACCATTTCCACACATAGGTGATTCATCAACATCTCTCTCCGGGGACCTTTCTCTCCCTGTTGGGTTCCCAGGGCTCATTAGTATTTATGATTTCCCCCAAAATACCTTGAAACAAAATCGATGCGCACGGCGCAGAAGCGATCAATCAATATGCGCGCGCGGATCGATGCGCCACAATGAAGACGTCAATTACATGCCACATTTCCTGATGACATTGGCATTAGATGAATTGTTTCCAGGGTCACATTGAAAGATCTTCCCACTGCACATTTTGGAGCTCCGTGCAGAGTAAATGCAGTGTTGTTTGATCTGTTTTTAAATAAATATATATATATTGTAAATGGGAGTGGGGAGAAAACCACACAGGCCTTTGCATGACCAGGTGGTTGCAGGCATCAAAGGGAACTTGAAGAACCCATCGGCTTAACGTTGATATATAAAGCATTAGTGTATAGCCAATGGAGTAAGTCAAATGCAGCAATCTTTGTTCTCTTAATATCTGTCTTACTTCGAAACGTACTTGATCCAACTGTAAGAAGTTATTGTGTAACATCATGATGAAACAACATGATCATGATTTGCAATAAATATATATTTTTATTTTACTTTTCTTAAAACTTTGCCCCAACACTCGGGAACATATAATAGCCAACAGAGAAACGACGTATTACTAGTCTACATTATGTTTTATTTGCAGTCTCTTGTCATTCGTGTGAATAGGGCTTGTCAAAATTTGCATGGGTCCTGATTCTCCTGAATGTAAAAAATATTGGCTTCTAATTAGAATAGTAACGCAGCTATGTATATAATTCACCAAGGTTCAGAAATAAGCACCTTATTCTGTCCCAAACCCATTGGAGCATCATATCCATCTGTTTTGGTGGCTGGTTCAAAGCAGAACTTCGATCAGAGCCGCAGCATCCCAAACTCCAGTGAATCGGAGTGAGAATATGATCCACAAATCTCGCGAGGAGTGAGAATACGTTTACCCTTCAATACTCCCATCATAGCAACAACAATGGCCGCTTTTCGCAGACTGGCTTCAATCGTAAACAGGTTAAATGTCTGGTCCGCTCCGAGAAACGAGCTCCTCGGCGCTCAGACGACTACCGGAGGAAGGACACAGAGATGCCTCGCTGTTGGGATGTGTCTCGCAACCGGGGGAGCGGTGGCATTTTATTTGTACAACGACATGTACAGTCAAAGATGCAGGAAGAGGATGGGATATAGCTTCAGTGGCCGCGACCTGCTCCCTGTCCTTTCCGCTGTAGAAGCACAGCAAAAGGTATAGACTTCTAATTTACACTATGTGCTATGACAAGATAGTCTATGAAAAATGCCACGCAGCGAGTACTCTTGTCCCCGAAAAGTATTCGTATGTTGACAGAATAAAAACTCGCTGTCTAAGGCATTCTGTCATGAATGTGTTATAGCCTACGTGGGTGAGCGTGATCTGAGAATTCGAGAAGCGCAGCGCCTATTTCAATGTGTTTTAGTAATATGTTCTTCTTTTGAAATGTTGTTTGGAAACCACAGACTTATTACTAGCCTATTAGGCTACTAGTTACATTTTTCCCTGAGCGGATAAATTGTGTCATTTCTCTACTGTACAACGGAAACAATAGGCCCACAATTTCCAGAGATGATATCGAGGCACACTGAAGAAGGAAGGGCGCTCTCCGCTCGAGACAGTGCTGAAATGACACGCGCGCGCCCCTTTGACGTAGTTACCGCAAAGGAGGCTTCAATGCCGACGACTGTTCGTAACTTCCTAACAAAATAATACAATTGTATTTCTTATTGTAATTTTATTATAAACATATGCTCGTTATTTCTTATCCCATGACCAACTTAATTGGTAATGGAAAGTACATGTAAACAACCAACTATTTCAAATCATCCCCACTTGTGGAAGGATATCATATTTTGGTTCTCACGGTCTGGATGACTTTGTTAGGATCTTGTTTTTACATGCCCTTATGTGGGTACTCAAAACAACATTTTCTATTGCAGTTCTAAGAGCTTTTGATTGAATTCTCTTAACTTTTATTTGATTACTTAAACATGCATGTAGGTTACAGACATATGCCTTTTACTGATTTCTGTATAGGCCTAATTCTGCTTGACAAGGCACTGTTGGGGTAAATGTTAAAGTCCCATTGGAGACATTGACATTTACTGCTTGGAATGCATGCCACAGTGTGATGGAATGGTTGGAATGATGAACGTATTTATTCATTTATCAGAAGTATTAAGTAGTAGTGAATTAGGTTATTTGTACAAACTCAGAGCATTAATCAGAGTTCGAGGGCCAGGGGGGGTCAAATCCATCCAAAATCCCTGAAGTCAAACCAGGAAGTCACTTCTTCTTCTACCCTTCTCTGGGGAAATTTCCTTCCATTTCTCTCCATTCAATTAATGCCTTTGGAGAAGAAGAAAAAATCCCTTAACACAAACTCCTCATGAAAGCTTTATGAATGAATCTGTATGCAAATTGGGCTCCAGCGGAAAGTAGAAAACGTCTGTTCATCGTTTCCTCCCGTCAGGCACAGCAGAGTTAGTTCCTTATTTATACCCTTTTCTAATTACAACCCAAGAAGTCGTTTCTTTTTCTTTGCGCAGTGGCACTTTGGTGTATTTTAATCAGGCAAGCTGTCTTTCCCTCAATGCCTTGTGTGAAAGAGCCAGAGGTGGATCTAATTATAGACAGAGAGACCCAAATAAAGATGCCGCTAAGAATTCATTCAAAGCAAGGACACGGTAATGGTTCAGCTGGCATCTTCAAGAAGACAGTGTGTGAGCAGTGTTGTCTCTCTAGAAGAGATACTATTCTGTTCAACAGCAAGGCTGTTCTTGAGACTTTCTCGTTAGTAGCCCATTGCTTGTAGGATTGCTTGGTCTTGCCAGGTGGATTGTGATATTTGATTTGTCTATTACAGCGATGATAGAAGGATGGAGAGAAGGAGAGAGGGTGCTCGGGAGAAAGAAAGAGGGATAGTGTAGTAAAGAAAGTTGAAATGTACTGGTTTAGCTGGCATCTTCGAGAGACAGTGAGAGGAGTAGTATCAGTATTGTCTTTCTAGAGGAGCTGTTTGCTTCTGGCTACTGTCTAGAGTATTGATTGGAGGGCTGCTTGCCAGGCGGAGGGTGATATTTGATTTCTCTAGCACAGCTCTGATAGAGAAGGAGGGAGCGAGAGACAGGAAGAGAGAGAGAGAGAATCACTGAGAAAGAAAGGCTCGTTTTTATTTCTTCACCCTTAGGCCCAGGCAGAAAGATATTACAGTACGGTTTCAAAATGCTCAAGTCCACAGTGCATTGCATTTTAAATTGTCCATAAGCAAAACCAAGCAGTTTGTTTGTCTGTTTGTGTGTTGCCAGACGCGGCCGTTTGACTTTGAGGAAGGGGACGTGTACATGTCGTCCCACGAGCAGCGCTTCCGTCTGTTCAGCTCAGTGGAATATGAGGGACAGCTTTACATGACCCCGCAGAACTTCATCGAGTCCGTCACCATGAGCGAGCCCCGGAGTATGTACTACTAGGAAACAGTTACCATATGTATGATGCTATTTTGGGAAACTGGCTCTCCATCTTGGCTCCAAAAGTTCCATGATGATTTCTAACCTGGATTGTATGTTACCAACCTTCCGGATCCAAAATGGTGCCGCTTAGAAAATAATAGTTTCACTAACTCTATGCAGTTCATATCGATCCACCAATGCCTCATTAAGTGAATTCTCTTTTTATCTGTTATGTTTTATGATCTATAATGTTCTGCATGGCTTAAATAGCGCTGCATATCGAGACCAGGGCCCGTATCCACAAAGCCTCTCAGCGTATGAGTGCTGATCTAGGATCTGTCCATATAATCCTGTTCATTATGATCTAAAAGGCCAAACTGATCCTAGATCAGCACTCCTACTTGAGATGCTTTGTGGATATGGGCCCTAGATGATTTTTTTGGCAAAAAAATCTGTAAAAAATACAAGAGTTTTCTATTAATAAACCACCATTGAATATAATCATATAATCATCCTGACAAAGCAGACTGAGAGTTGAATGAATTTCCACCAACCCAAGAAGCTGACATTTAAATCCAGAGAGCCCTTTCAGAGATTTGAAGTTCACTGTCATTAACATGTACTACTCTGACACACACACACACACACACACACACACACACACACACACACACACACACACACACACACACACACACACACACACACACACACACACACACACACACACACACACACACACACACACACACACACACACACACACACACACACACCACTAACTCCCTGTATAAGCCAGCTAGCCCGACTCGGCGGCGCTACATAGCGCTGGTTAATATGAGAGAAAGAAAAGGCACTCACAGCCCCCAGTGAGGATTTCAGTGGGAATTTGTTTTTCTCCCTCTGCCAGTGTAATGCCTCTGTTTTGGGAGGTTTCTTAACAGATAGCTCATAGCCGGTGGACCTCAGAAGATACGGGCATGTGTAACACTGTTTAGTCTGATGGTTAATGCTGTCACACAGTACACGGACCAGACTCCCAACTGAGAATGGGATAGATGGGGCTTTTAAAGTGTGTGTGTATGTGTGTGTGTGTGTGACATAGGGCACCTAATGTTTCCTTTGAGGTTGAATTAGACCACCCCTTTATAAAGACCAAAACAAATCTGCACTTTTACTAGAACATTGCCCCAGACAGACACAGTGCTACAGTACAAAGCTAAGCAGAGGGCACTTTATGGCCTTGTAATAGGTCTATGGTGACAGTGTATGGATGTGTTATTATGACTATGGGA